>NC_091141.1:31437012-31504151 GCF_041381155.1 Argopecten irradians | reverse complement strand
TGTGGGAACCCAGAGTACCCCTCAATGAAAACCACCGACCTACAGCCTGGACGTATAACCCATTCCTGGCCGGTTTTAAACAATTAAGATTAAAAAAGAAGTATATACTGGATATCTTACAAAAACAAGCATTATCCATTTCATTAATATATACATAAGATATGTTAGATACACATAAAATATAATTATAGTAATTATGAGAAATAGATAAATACAGGGAAGAGATAATGCCCTAAAGCCTAAATTTTGGTTTGCATAACTCCTAAGCACAGTGTATCACGCGGGATTCAGAGAAGTTTACTTAATATCATTGAAATACACATTCTTTCTAAGTCAGCAGACTTCTTTAAACCACCCCCTTTGCAAGGGCCCCTAGCCCCTATGTCAGATTGTCCAAGCCTCGTTGTCATAATCGTTACAAAATATATCTTCTGTTTATAATCACTTTCTAGGATATCGGTACATCTGCTTAGCTTTATTAACAACATGCGTATGTAAAAAAGTGAACTTTTTTACTACCAGAATTCCCCAAATAACAGTGTTGTTATTGAGACAGAAATGACCCCGTATTAAATATAACTATCAACTATGTATTAGTACATGCAAAATACCATCAACATTCGATTTCCAGTCAAAAAATATGCAGATTGGGTTCAGTGAAAATGGTGTCCAGGGACGATGAATGATGAAAACGTCATATCCGATTGTCATCCTATAGAGACTACATAACCAAATGATTTCCCATAGACGACAATGTTAACGTTTGCCACTGTACAGGTTAAATGGAGATTTCAGGCCTGGCCAAACGTAACTAATTTTGAAGAAGGTCATATAATGATGTTTCATATCACATACATCTGAATAAAAAAATAAGATCTACAATCATGTTAAACCTTAATATTGGGAGTGCCATCTTATGCTGAATTACGCACCAAAATTTGACCAATATATTTTTTTTAATTCCAATATTGATTACCCCTCCCCCTGTCAGAAACAGACTTGAAATAATTTAACATCGGAATTTAATTGCCAAACCCACATATTAAACGTTTGGAACTGATGCGCCCTGAATACCCAATCAGCAGCCTCCAAAACATTCACCTCACTATGAAATCTTGTGCCCACAAGGGGATTTCAAGAAATCTATTTTAGGTTTGATTCTATAGTCTCTATAGGAACGTCTGGTACACTATGATACAGTATGACAAGTTAAGCACGCTAAATAAGGTGCAATGGAGTGGGGTATTCCTAACTAGATATACGCTTATGTATGTTCTGATACTACGCATTGATACGCTTATTTTAGGAGTTCGATTAGTGGTAGAAATACACTGAAATACACTTTGACACACAGGACACGCAGAACTCGACGTTGATCTAGGTTGCCCTACACTGTTGTTACGTTAATGTACACTTCGGTTCCTTATCTTTGAGTCCAGGAACTCATGTGTCTGCATAGATTTCCGCCAGCGTATTGAAAATCGTTCAACATTTGCTCTCGGACGTATGGGAAAGCCAACTGTCAAGAATGCAATGAACATAAATATCGCAAGTGTGACTAGGTCTTAACTATGTCACTAACCTAACTCCTAAAATGAGCGTATCGAAGCGTAGGACAGCGTAGGACGCTATTGTGAAACCTACACAAGTGAATCTAGTAATATCCACATTATTACATCTTATCCAGCGTATCACAACTTATTATAACGTTTTTATATCAAAGCGTACCTTTACTTCCTCATACATTGTTAAAATACGCCACGGTGCACTAAAAGCGCAAGTATGGTGGGGCCTTAAGACAAGATGATAAATAGATCAATCAAATACAATAAGAGGGTAAATAGATCAATCAGATATCATAAACTATGTACTCTAGCAAACTTTTCAACTATATGTCGAAACCATCAACCTCTCCACTCGAATCTGCGTTCAAACAAACAAAATATTAAATGTTGAAAACTGCATACGTTCAAATCGCTCATTGGCATTATTTCTGACAATGCTCAAAGATAGCATTGAGAGACTGTGCCCCACTGATGTCTCCGAACATTTCGTAGCAGATACCCGACATACCTTTGACTATCCAGTTTCGAGGCAATATCTGATTTTTGTCATATTTAACGACCCGATGGTAAACCAATGCTGTGTTACGTCTGCCAGTGTCTCCAAATTCGGAACGGGACCGTGAGGAACACGACGTAAGGAATGTTTGTGATTATCCATTTTCGATGCTTTATCTGGCCTGATGGTAAACCAATGCTGAGTCACGTCTGGTGGTGTCTCCGAGACCGGAACAGGAACGCGAGGAACACAACGCAAGTGATTTTTTTTTTTTTTTTTTGTCATTTGATATACTTTTAACCAATACACAGAGAATTGCATAATATTCTTAGGAGTTCTGGAGTAGGGTGTAACCCCAAACATGATACAAATGTCCATATTGATGTATCTTCTGTAATCTTCGATCTGATATTAATTCGCTACCTGGGTCGATTGTCATGGAACTGCCCATATTGAGGCTTGTGGTGACAGGGTTTATTTTTACATTTTACTTTCAGGAATCCTTGTGCATAAACTCGCATATAAGAAGTCGGAAAAAAATATGTTGAAATATAATTAAACTTTCATTTAAACATATTTTTCTATTTTCATATAAATAGTTTGAACAACCTCCAGGCTTTAAATGAAATGTCCAAACAAAGCATGGGACAAAAGGATTTGTGAGTATCATTCTACAACGATATGACTGCTTTTCCATAGAACGGAATTGATACAACCGTTCTCATAATGTGTGATGGCACAATATCTGTAACACCAAGTTTTTTTTTCCAGCACATTAGATATATATTTGTGAAAGAACTTTAGAAGACCAGACAATCAACATTGATCATGAGTGAGATAATTCCCCATTGTAGGAATGCGTTAGGAGGCATTTTATCATCAACAGGGATCATCTAACAGTCATGACATACTTTTTCATATTTCAACGTTTTATCAGGCCATCCTGGTTTGGTATATTTAACCATTCATTTTGTCAATTTCGACATTTAAGAAATCACCCGCCATATACTTTGATAGGTTTGCTGAAGGTCCATGTCTATCAAAGATCGACTTTGTTAATTTATTCACCTCGTCAGTAAATCGTTGGAATACATCACTTTATACAAAATATTGATTCTCTACTGGTACAATGACGTCGTAAAAGTAACACAGATATCTCTCTGTCCTGGATATCTAAATGCCTGAAAATGGAACCCCTACAAATCGTTGATATGTAAAATTAAATAACTATGTTGTACGTACTGTAATATTAAATACGTGATGTAACTTGTTGATGAATAGTATCCAGACATGTGTAATACATATACAGCATAAAAATGCTCAAATATAAAAATAATATATATTCACGGACGAAGACAGGAAGACAGACTGGAAATCACTTCATATGTTTCGTTAGAAATGAATGCAAGACATATTCATTAATATAACAACAACCAACTTGATTTCTACATAAGCAAGGGAAAACATATTCATTCTGCCGTTTATTACAACAATTGTGTGTAATGATAATGCGTTTGCTGTTTTAACCTCGATAAAATCCACAGTGTAATTCTGTTCATAATTAAACATTTATTAATCGCAGTTAGGAAAAGTGTTTTACGATATATGAATGTTAACTCAAGTAAATCGGGTATTTACTAATGGATCAGTATACCGAATGTTGTAACCCTTGCAGTTTTTGAATTGAAATCGCAAATTCTAGTAAACGCCGATATGATTTTATTGTATTGCCATAAAGTTTTATCTTTGTTTAACTTTCGTCAAGTTTGTGGATGTATATAAAACAACTCAGACTCCGTTTTTCGCATGTATTGTTTATTGTTACATAGTTATAAACCTTCAATTCAAGTTCTCGTCAATAAAATGTTGTAAAGATACCAGTCAATCACGAGAAAAAATTCTCGATATCCTAAATGTCCATCATAAGCTAGATTCGCGGTACAAATGTTTTTCTAGTTTAAACATCAAATATAATGTATTTTACAGTTCGCTTTGTACTATCACGTGAAATATAATATTGATGATTCTTTAGACGAAAGCCATGCTATTTCCTTCATTATTCTTGCCATTACACATCCACAACAGATTGGCCTTTACAGTATATATGAAACATCATTCCAAACTTGCTGAACTATTTAATTCCTTTGGTGCCCTCGTGAGAGAGTTGTAGTGTAATCTCAGAAGGTCGGTGTTGGTTATGTTCACCCTGGCTGTTGAAAGGACTATGCTCATTATTGAGAATGATGTCAAAGGTTAAATACAGGTAATATTGACCTAACTGTGGTAGGCGACCCCTAGGTACACCGAGCATGCCATACATGAAAACGTATATGAAATAGAACCCAGACCAGGCCGGACGGGCGGACAAAACACGGCTTCTGGCAAAGTTCAATAAATTAAAAAAATAAATAATCAGCTATACAGGATGTAACGTAGATCTGAACTGACAGACTATTGATTAGACAACGAAAGTCCATTCCCTTCAATAGCACATTGACAAATCTACAACAGTATTTGCCCGATATATAATTCTCAACATGAAATTTTTTGAATCCAAAAGACTGAACAGATTTTATTTAATATCAGTTTCTTCATTTACTTTTAATGTTTTTAATTACTTAGTGAAATAAGTTTTTTAATGGAGTGGGTTGAACCGTCATAGTAAAATCGTCTTGCAACAAATCGATCTGTTGTTTGTTTAAATTACCAAAATATTTATTGTTTTATTTCATTCGACAATTTCTGAACGATTCCATCTTGGTATTCGTTTTTGTAGCCCGATAACACACATTGCTTTAATATTCTCAAACGATTACTGCAGGATGTTTTTTTGATAAAGTTTACTCATGTACCGTATATGCTGAAAGACTTCAATTGCTTCATTTCCATTGAGAACTGATGTCATTAATTTCATTATCGAACTTAATCATATTAGCAACCGTGTCTATACTACATTCAGAAAACATATTACTTAGTAATAAGAAAACACTGTTTGTATCAAGTAAAATATACATTACTTGAAGTTTTATTAAGCATTACCAGTAATTAATAGATGATGCCCTTAAGTGATTACTTAAAGTTGTCTGAATTACTTTATAAAACAACAAGTTAACTATTTACTGGAAACTTTACTTAGTTAACATATTTGAGTAAAAAAAACTGTACATACTTTACTTTTTTATCTAGAGAGATTTTTACTTATGGTTTTAAAAGGTATTTTTCAAAGTAATTGTTTTACTGCAATATACTTGAAATTAGTCACATTTTATATTTCAAGAGATTCCCAAGTAAAAATAACAACTAACATACATTTGTTAGTCAAAGTGCATAAATCACAAAATTATACTTCATCACAGAATCACTAGAAAAGGAAAACAACAAGTGTAAGATGCTATATAGCATAATTCATTACTTATCATATAGGTCACAGAATAGTAAGTTGTGATAAAAAAAAAAAATTGCACTCATAAAATACAGTATAGTTAAAAATAAGAAATCATTTTTTTTCCAACAAATTGATTAAGAAATTACTGAGATAGATTTGTAATATAATTTAATTTAAGATGTGGTCTTCCAAACAAATTGGCATTATTTTTACTTGGGCAATTTTGAGTAATTGCTGTTACTCAACAAATCTACGGCCCAGGTAGGTCCTAGGTCCTACTTATTTAAATACTTGATTTAAACAGAACATTACCAATTAACTTCCACTTTAAATGGGACATGAACCTGTAGATAAGTTGTTCTGTATGCTTAGATATGGTTTTATATGTTTATTGAATATTTTATTACAACGATTGGTTATCTAAAACGACAGGAAAACGTGGGGAATACCTACCCCAAAAACTGATAAAAATAGACCGTCATATTCTATTTTTGAACACAAAACGAATGCTGGCCGTAAGCGAGGCTATAATGAACAAAAACTTGCTGACATGACAAGGAATATTTGTTTTCAACATTTTAAGATTATATTCTTATTTATGATTGGTGACAAATGAATTTTAAGTCATATTTGTTAAAATTTGTTATAAAACAATTTGAATTAAACGTAATAACGATAAGTCAAAAAGTGAAACGAGACTTTTCATTCGACGAGGCACCGCGAAGGGAGGTATCTTGACTCATTGAACATATGTACATCACGCAAGTATAAAGTGGGAAGTTGCTCCTGTTCTCTTGCATTTCAGCGATCCATTCATATTTGCCTACTTTCCCAATCGCCCAGGTTACTGACTCTTTGCGCACTCTGTTTTCTTTCGGAATTCGTTTGTGTTCGCTTCATCCGCGTTTTTGACCCACCATTTTGTTTACATTCATTTAATTTTTGCAGTGCATTGTGGGGAGGTCACTAAAATCCAACACTACTATTTTTATCACACTCAGTCTACAAAATTTGACCGGGCCGGTTTCAAAATACAGAAAGATGGAATTTCCATTCTAATTATTTAGTTTTACACATTTGCACAATAACTAATATATATTACTTAGTGAGGTATCTGACACGTTCTTAATTATGTATTAATTTTACTCAAATTGACATGGTTTATTTAGGTTTACATGTTTCCTTTAACAATATTCAATTAGCAAGATAGGCCAGCAAATATGAACTTATTTGTCAGAGATAAATTTAATTTTGATACATTATTGATTCTGCAAAATATTCTTTTGTAAAGTATAAATATAAAGAATGTATTTTTTCCAACACGTTTTGATGTAGCGAAATTAGTCTTTTTTCAGATTCGATCAACATTATACATTATATCATCAAAACATCAACCTCAGTTTCGTAATATATTTATATAAAATAAATACATATTTCAAATCATACATTATTTAAGTTCTATAATAAATTACAATATAGCAAACTTTGATAAATTTATAAATTTATGCTGCCTATGTGAATGTTACTAACCCAGTTCTAGGTAGTCACAGTGCTCATGTTTACATTACCAAATTTGATGCATAAATGTGTTCTACTTTAAAGTTCATGTTAGACCATTCTTATCAGTAAATTTAAATAGAGATATATTGGTCATTTAAAGGACTCCAAGTCTAAATACATATATGGGACACCAGATACATACCATGTATTGAAATGAAATCAAAAATTTTGGGATGAATCAGTGAGTCCCATACATTAGAGGTCAAAAGTTTCAGGGAATTTTTAATAATTTTGAAAAAATTCAATTACTTACTTCTATTTAACAATTAAACGTAGATTTAGATTTGTATCTATTGTCAATATAATTACAACGTAAGCATCTCAAATGATATAGATAAATAAATGGCGCCCGTTAGGGCGCCATGGTTTTTTTATCTATAATTATTGCATTTATATTGACAATAGATACAATCTAACAAGCGTTTAATTGTTATATTTACATCCTATACAATTTCCTAATTTAAAGTCATTAATGATTTTTTTTAATTTCAAATTTGCCGCCTAAATATTTCAATCACTGCAGTAAAAAGAACAGCCAACCTTGAGGCTACAGAAATTAGTGCTTGTGAATAGACAAATAAACACGAGGTGAACCATTACTAACTTTTAATTTTTTAATTAAGTGTACTTGAAATATTATGCAAACTTTGTTATAAATGTCTTTTGGTTAATATGTTGAAGCGAAGTAAATACACGTTTAAATGTGACGTCAGCGCGGTTAGCCCTACGCACAGTGTTACACAGCGTGATGCGACACATGTGTCAACTCATTCACAACAGTCGATCACTTGGTGAAGTTAAAGGTGCACCCAGAAAATGATGCGTTGGTGAAGAAATTTGGTGTAGCCAAGTTTGTACTGAAGATTTATGTTCTGTGTAAGAGGAACGTTTCCTTTGCTACAACGAGCGCCGATTCTGAATCTGTGTTCACGTTGTTCCCGGAGTCATGTTTCGATGGGGATCTGGAAACAGTTTGTTCACAGTTAGGATGTGTAATGGCCGACAGTGATGCACTGAGTAACTTTTTCTGACCTGTTGATACAGTGCGATTATACGACCTAAGTGAACTTTCGGACTTGTGTGAACTCATGAACATTATGTGCCTCGCCTCATACCCTTTGTCATTGAGAAATTGTATGGCAGTAGCTCGCAAACAGTGCGGAGTGTAAATTTTTGTAACGGACGCTGATTTACATATGTCGGCTAGAAAGTTCGCGAAAGTCCTCTTTGCCAGACCTTTGTCGGTAAACCAAATTTTTCGTTGGAGTAAGGAGCGAGTAATGGCATTCTTTTTATACTGATTGAAGAGGTTAGTTGCTTTTTTTGTCTGTTTTTTACACAACAACAGTTTCAACATTTAACCGGACAACTAGGTGTGCCTGTTGCGTAACATACGCTTGTCGGAGGGGCCGGTATCGGAATTCAAAACCCCCTGGTGTTATTTTTTTGTTGTGTTTCAACGTTTAATGTGACATACTCCCCGCTCTCGTCGTTTTCAAACGAGAATGAATTAGTTTTCAACTGGTGATGGAATTCCATCCCTCTCGTCACAAAATGGACGTGAGGTTGTACCAAACGATGGTGACGAAGGATTATGGGACATGTGGGAGCACCTGAACAGGTAAGGTGCTTATCTTAATTAAATCGTCTTTCTCAATTATCTCCTTGTGTTTTGTTGGTTTAGATTGGCCACTGCGTGTTCTCTGCTTCAATAATCCCGTCCAGTACACCGTTCGCGGTTTTGAATTCTTTATCTCTCGTGATATCTATATTTCTGTGTAAATCCGCAAGGAATCTATTGATCCCAGAGCGAATACTTATCAAACTGTTTCTATGGTAAACCAAGTCCTGTCCCTTGTCGTTGGTGGAGTTGTTGGTAGGTTTCGGTCTGGTTTCTACATAAAATTTTGATAAGGCATTTGCCAGTTGTTCCGGTGTTACTGTTTCCATATCCATCTCGTATCCATTAACTTCATTGTTCCACTCTGTAAATTTAGGACAAGTAACTTGTATTAAGACCTAGAATTAAATTGTATTATTTTTTAGACTATATTTAATTTGAAGCAAGTTGACAGCAGAACATAATTATCCGTCGTGTAAAATTGGAACGGAATGTAATTGATTGTATTATAAAAAAATCAATTCATACGTTTCAATTACAACTTAGTTGTTGGTTTACACGGTGTGAATTAATCAACATATTTTGACAACTTATCTACGCACCTTGGAACATTTTAACTGCCCATCTTGTATTGCTTTTAGTAGAAGGTGCCTGTCTTGATTGGAAAAGGTTTTCAACCCTCTTCATCTGTTGAAGTCTTAAACCTCTTTGTCGGTTTAGGTTCAATGTCTTGTTGGCCTACTTCTACCTTTAGGTTTTCTTCATTATGATTTGTATGTCCGACAGGAGTTTCTACTCTTGGTAGTTCCTCTATCGCTGCTTGAGTGAGATCGGGGTATATATCCTTCAAGAGATTTGCGACTGAACTTGCCGTTGCTTCTGCAAAACTTTCAATTTCTTCTGAGTCCATATTAAGTAAAAGTTCTTCATCGCTAGCAGTGAGGTCTGCTAAGAGATCTGCTGGTAAATTGATGTGAAAATTGCCCACGGGTAGCTGATTTTCCTTCTCGAACTCCGAGTCACTTGAAGACATGTCCATTTTGAGCAGACGACAAATTCCACTTACAAATTTATTAATAATATTTAGCTTATCATTTTATTTTGAAGATTTCATAAATATATTTAAGGTTTTAATAATTGTTTTTTAAAAAAATATTTTGGAATTTTTTAGAGGCCGTTTTTACTTGTTGTCAAGGTCTCTCACAGCCAAGGAGAAGTCTGCAGGACTACGGCGGCCATATTGTTTGTTTACATTTTGTATACAATGTAACATTTAGTCTGTACAATGTATTACTACGCCAAATCTGGACTGCATTCTATGCGTTGATAGATGCAGCCAAGATTAACATGGGGGTAATGGGAAACTGCAGTGCCAAATGTAAATATTTTTCAATATAGGTACATGATGACTGGTCACTAGGCTCACATAATAATGTAAACATGTCTGCAATTTAGTTGTTTTCAATCAGATATGCCAAATGAAAAACAAAATAACTTTTTAAATACTATGGCGGTTAAAATAAAGGTCCTAGCGTGTGCACCAATTTTTTTTCCATTTACCGATGGAAATCTTACTTTCTAGCACTTTTTAAAGGGAATGTTGTGGATGGAGGAAGACAATTTTCTTCACGGAGGTGTTATGTTAAATGTATACCAAAGTTTTTAGAATTTGAACTATCTTGTTTTTTTTTTTTATTTAATGGTTCAGTAAATAGTACAGTAATATGTAAGTATATATGGGAAATCGTTTATGGATATATTAATCATATCCAGGTGAAAAATAGACCCTTCCGGCTTAACTGCGGGACAGTTACCCGCGCATGTGCATAGAGACCTAGGTGTGGCAATGTTTACATTGACAACGTCCGGTACGTTGTCAACAACATGGTGAAAAGTTGCAGTGTGTTAGGCAAAGCAAAAGAAAAGAAAGAAACATATCATTTTTTTAAGTTTCCAGCAGGTAAACACAAGAGAAGATCGTGGATCAAGTCAATTAACAGAAAGAATTGGCAGCCAACCGTAAATTCGTGCGTCTGTTCCGAGCACTTTGTCACAGGGTGTGTTAATCTTTATTACCATTTTCTTTAATTCTCTGTCATGTTGAGTTGATGTGTATTGTAGAAGTCAAACGCAGAATTGTATGTTCAGTACTTTATTCCGAATCACTAAGTGCACAGGCGTCTGCTTCTTGTTTTGCAAAAATAAAATATCCTACCCCTACTATCTTAACTATACATGTGTGTAGGATATTTTGTTTTTCCAAAACCAGAAGCAGACGCCTGTGCTAAGTGTGACCCAGCACTCAGTAAGAGTAGTGAGGGAGTGTCCCCATATACCTTGACAATCTCAGATTTATAGGGAATACATCAATGATCATTTAATGATAATACATTGCAAAGTATTTACAATCACGATACACATAAATTAAACTTAGGTAATAAATCACGATAAGCCTATCAGATAATCACAGGGCAACACATTCATTGTACATCTGCTTGGTCAACATGATCTGTCTGGTCAACATAGCCTGAGACAGATGCCTAAGGCTATAGCTACTAGTGTATTCATGAATATACACCATATATACTTACAAGTATAATATGCGCCGGTCTATAAAATAAATTGACTAAAATTGAACATTTCCATAAATCATATTACAGGTGGCACTCAGATGAACGGGATTACATTGACTACTCGCCATCAGTATTCCGTTACAAAAAGGAGACAGTAGATGAAAGAAAACATGAACGTGTCACTCGCCGGGATCTATCAAAGGTAAATAGTAAGTTGACCATGCCACCAATCTATATGACAGGTCCTGATTTCACTATTTGCACTGTTTTCTCCTCTTTCTATAGCTATATACCGTTATTATAGCCTTATTTAAGGATTAACTGTAATGTTTTTTTTTTACGTTATGGAGCCATAAAGAAAAAAAAAAAAAAAAAACAGTGTACTCTTAATAAACCACGAAGCCAGGGTTATGTATAGGACTTGCCAGGTTTGATGGTGGAGAAAAGCCGGAGTACCCGGAGAAAAACCACCGACCATCAGTACAACATATCATAATAGTAATAATATAGGATATGACGTACAGTGATGAAACTAAATCAATAATATTATATTAATGGTATTTACATGCTCCCATGGTCACGCCAAAAGGTAGGCTATAGTGTAATTAATTTGTCTAGTTTAATAAGGGTTGTATAGTAAAAGAGAGTGGAGAGTTATACTTGATAAAATGATAAGCAAAACCACCAGAGATCAAGGTATCTATAGGCTTATTCCAATACTAGGTTACTATGACATGTTACAAACTTTAAGAATTAACGTTTATTGTTATTTCAGAATCTGAAGGAAGCTGCAGTGGCACAGGAGCAAATGGTAGAAGATATGCTAAATGCTTCTGTGTCAATACACAGTTACTGCATGGCTGATGCGTTGCAAAAAATACTGATGAAAGCAAGACGTTTGAAAACATAGGTATGGAAACCACTTCTTATAGTATTGGTGATGAATACAGGGACGATCATTCGTTTTAGGAATATGTAATACATTGAGTACATTTGTACTTGTGTACACTACAGAAATCCATGGTCTACTTATACCTATAAATAAATGTGTCAAGTCTTATTTTTCATTTCTTTCAACAAATGATAATCATTTCATAAAGTTTTTTTTTATAATTTAAACTTAAATTTGTGTGTTCATGTATAATTGTTCTGTATTTTTATTAATTCACTTAATTAACTCCACTAACTATTATGGTGTAAACTGTAAATAGGTGTACAATGTGAAGATGACCCCTTCTGGAGGAGAACTTAAAGCTGAGGGAAGAAATTCATCATTTAAGAAGTGAAGTGAAACGGTTGCGATGGGACGTCGATAAGATTAAAGATGATGATAAAGCTACCAGATTCTACACAGGACTGCCATCATTTACTGTCTTTTTCTGGCTTTTCAAGTAAGTGTTTGCTACAATAGGCTTATTTGTAGAACCACAAACAGCATATAGATATATTACCCCACTAGCAACATGTAACCATTCAGTTAAATTCCCATAGTCTTATTTTCTATACGTGTATTTCATACCTGGTAATAAAATTATTATGTGAATTACCCTCATCATCAAGTATCTTAATTCAAATTGTTCTGACAATCTTCGATATCCATTTACAAAATGTGCATGTGCATCTTATTACTAGTAAGACTAAAAAATGGGCTGCTAGGTTTATCTCCATATAGTGAATTTACATCATATATATCATTTTCTGCATTCATTTTTCCATTATTTGGCTGTATAAGTTATAAATTTTAAAAATTGTGCCCTTTATCTTTTTTACAGTTATTTGTTACCAAAAGCAGAGAAAATGACATTTTGGGGAGGAAAGAACTCAGCAACAACAGACAGGCAGCGACCAATGAAGACATCTGTTCCTCTAAATTGATCAGTTTCTTGCAGTGATGATCAGACTTAAAGTTGGACTATTTGTTCAGGATATATCAGACAGATTTTGTATTTCTAAAACCACTTTTTTCTAATATGTTTGTGACCTGGATATGTCTTTTGTATGAAGAATTGAAACTGATTAATGTTTTTCCATCTAAAGAACTTGTCAAACAAACAATTCCATCAGTATTCAAGCCTTTTAAAAATGTACGTATCATTTTAGACTGTACTGAAATTTTCATTCAGAGATCTTCTAGTTTAATCAATCAAAATTTAACATTTTCAAATTACAAGCACCATAATATTCTAAAATTGTTAATAGGTATAACTCCCTCCGGAGTTATCTCATTTGTATCAGAGGCTTGGGGTGGGAGAATTTATGAGAGGCAAATTGTTATTGAAAGTGAACTGCTTGATTTGTTAGAACCAGGGGACAATGTTATGTCAGGCAAAGGGTTTACAATTGCAGATTTGCTCAAAGAAAGGCTTTGCACTTTAAACATACCACCTTTTAAAGGAAAAAGTAATCAATTTACAATTAAGGAAGTGTTTGAAACCCAAGAAATCGCTCAAGTAAGAATACACGTTGAAAGAAGCATCGGTAGAGTCAAGAATTTTCATTTGTTTGATGGTGTATTACCACTTTCTATTGCACCAATTGCATCCAAGTGCTTCCAGGTTGCTTGCTGGCTTACAAATTTTGATGTTCCTCTTGTTACCGACAGCAAATAATGTTTCTGTTGTTTTGAACTGAAAATGGCATTGCTTTCAATTAGATCAATAATTTTCATATTGTCAGCAGATAAAATAGTAGAATCCTAAATATGCCATTGAGTTCGGTAATTGGTGTTTTACGCCCCATTAAAAGATAGTCATTTAAATATAGTCAGCCCCATGTCATTGAGAGGAAGGGAGACAACTGTCTGATTTTGATTTACATCATGTTGTAGAAAAACATGAATGGGATTTTCTTAGTGATTATAGTGACAAATAAATAATTCAATGATTTACAGTTCAAATATTGATATTTATAAACAAATCATGGCATTTAATATTTGCATGTATATTATAAATCATAATTAGTAAATCACACTATCCTGGCCAAGATGAGAGCAGAATATGTGTATAAATAGTCAGCAAATATCATTGAGAGGAAGGGAGCCAACTGTCTGATTTTGTTTCATATCATGTTATATAAAAACATGAATGCCATTTTTTTTACAGTCACAGTGATTATATTGACAAATAAATCATGCAATGTTATCATATTTTACACCATGAAACCTTCGCAGGATGCTTGCCTTTGATGTGCATATAACTTCCAAAAAAGTCATTCATTTACGCCTTAACATTTTTTCATTTATAGGAAATGGGTGATCAATGTCACAATGGCTGCACTACTTTCCATGTACATTTATACAGTAGTATAAAACTGCCAATAAATGACATTGCAGTGAACATAACACTGATGTATGAAGTTTTAATTTTTACATAAAAACTTAAAGTAAAAGTTTTGAAGCTTAGAAAGCATATTAAAAACATATTCTGGATCAAACTGAATCCTCTGAGAACAGATGTTGTTTTTCCCTGCACTGGTCCAAACTACAAAGTCACACCATGGCAATCCAGTCACTGCCATTTCTCCTTGTACTTGTGCATAGTATTTGTGAGACTTATCCAGTTCTGGGCCTTCTTCAGTTGTTTTCATGTAAAATGATGGAAATTTCTCTAAAATATCAAGAACCTCCATTTCACAGATTTTTTTGTCCATTTATACTGAAAGGACACTTAATCTCCAATACTTCTTCTTGACATTCACTTGGCATGGAGGGGTCGATAACTTTGCCGTCACAACTTGCTCCTAAAAACGCAGCAGATTGGAGAAGAAACAGGCCAGTATCCTCTATCTGTATGGGAGTACCAAATGATTCCATTACTGCCATGTCATCAACCTTAACTCTCTGCTCCATATCTATTCCCCATTGGACAGAAGGTGGTAATGTACTGCACCTGTAGTTTTGTATTTGAAATAATTTTAAATCCATTATTAATAAAAAGTGAAAAAGTGCAAAGTAATAAAAGCATACATTATGCCATTTTTCTTCATTACATAAGTTTGAATTAGATTGTGAGATTTCAATTATTTCATAGATAATAGAAAAACAGCAGTTCTAATTACATTATATATTACATAAGATGTAATATGTACATGTATACGTTTTTAAGGTTTACATGTGTATCCGGCGCTCTAATGCACAAAAAGCTTATACATTGTATGTAGGTGAATATCTTGGATAATAAACACAACACACTTGACTTTACTCAAAAATCTTAGGTAGCAAAATTTTAAGAAATATATTTCGGTAATTATTTTATGTAATATAAATATTTGTTCAAAGATGACCCATTTAACAACTCCTTGATGAGGCTGTTAGGTGATGTCCTGATGCCATAACATCTCCAAAGCGGGAACTTGTGATTCTTCCCTTGTGGAGATCCAGCCAAAGTTCACTCACTCTTTGCTGTTGAGTATTTTTTTTCTACATACTCTTGAATACTCCTAATATTTCTGCTAAATCATCATTAAGCATACTTAATTGAGACACATAGAGCTTACATGTATTAGCTATGTATGTAAGCTGTTGAAGCCTGGCTTCCATTTCATTTTTTGTGGTAGTCACTTCTTCCTCCTCCAGAAAGTCTGGGGCACTATCTGGTATGATAGCAAGGTGTGTCATACCTGCAGTATCAATACATTTTATAAGAGTTTCCTGTAAACACTCAGTTTATCATATACATACACAGAAGAATGAAATTAACTTCATATTGTCTAAATTGTCAAATGAATTTAAAAAAAATAAAACTTTGAATCAATTTTAATTAATGTTGATATCTGCAGAATTGGTCTTTGTATAAATACATGTGTGTTAAAGTAAACAAAATGAAGCTGGCTTTATGTTGATCAATAAACTTGATTAATGCTTGCACATTTAAACTGTGTTATATTCTTTTATAAATATATATGTATATACACACCTGTGTTTGGAAAAATGGAACGCAGCTCCCTCATTTTCTCAGCATAGTGATTATAATCCAACATCTTGTCAGATGTTTGCCGAGGATCAAACTCGAGAACTGTCCTTGATGGTTTTTACAGGTTCCAGAGTCGGCTTGTTCAATTTGAGGTCGCTTAAAGGACATGGCTTCATAGTTAGCTTCCTAGGCACATTCCATTTGGACAATTTTGATGTACATGATAAAGTGCTTTGTTATATAGCCACTTCCCTGTTGAAGTCATTCAGCGCAAATAAAAGTCCACCACCATGGCTACAGCACCGTGCAAGTCTGTAAAACAAGGGGAAAATACTCATCTTTTGTTGAAAAAAAATGTAACTACTAATTGTCCACTTTTTAAAAATCATTTTCCTTTCTTGAGAGTTCTTTACATATCTACATATTATGACAATTGAATTCAGGGACCGTTTCCTTTCATTAACCAATGACCCATGAGTCTACAGGTAAGTGAAAATTGCTTCTTGTGTAAACGTATGCCACTTGATCTATATACTTGCTGTAATATACATCATTTAACAAAACGCTTACCCATGAGGCACTGACAGTGGGCATGGGCTGGTTTATCTTGGCACAAACAAATGTACACTCTGTATTTCTGCTTTTCCATGGAAGCTAATACTGATGCTGTGCAATAGGTGACATCTGTATCAATCTGTGAACATAAGAACAATAAATTTAATTAATTAAAAGGAATGCATCACAGCATAGCAAGAAAAAAAAATCAAGGTTACTGTAATAGTAATAGACTCAAGTGAGCAAAGTTTGCAATTTTACATCACATGTTCTGTTGACAAACCTCACAAAATAGGAGAATATTTAAAATTCATCCACTTTAATAGCTAATTTGTTATGGGTAGTGTGATTATGATGATGGGATATAAGCCTACTGTCTACTCTTGCATATATAATGTACTGTAGCTGTGGTTACTGTACTGTTGATGTTAACGTGGCTATAATTTAAGTTAATGATTTCGTGAGCAACAAAAATTACCAGAACACAACCAACCTGTGCCAATTTTATATCTTGCATATCTCCTGCCTGAAAATGGGATACCGCTCTATCCATGGTGCGAAAAGAATTCACGCTTCGTTCATCCTGTTCTTCTCTCAGTGCAGGTCTCCTTCGTTCAATCATGAACTGATAAATATCATTAAATTGGATGTCAGGATGTGTTGTTAATGATGAAACAGAATAGTTAATGTCCGCATACGGTGGTAAATTATGGTTTTCAATCACGGGACGATGTGACGGTATCACATCTAGCGATAGTGGTGGTACTTGCTCTTTTGAAGGTTCGCGCGCCGCCATCTTGGTTACTATCAACAAACCTTTTGCCACCCCTGGTGGGTTATGCGCATGTGCGAGATTTATCCCGGAAGGGTCTATTCCTTGGGAACAACATTCATACAGGTGAGTTTTAGATTGATAGTAACATTTTGAGAGTAATCTGTGGGACACATATTAAATCCGAGACATCAAATGATGAGAATGTTATTATCATATTATTGATAATAACCATCTTTACTGAGCATTACTGAATTTAAAGGTTACACTTGAATTATTAAAAACAGGTGTCAAATAAATATAAAGTGCAAAAAAATTGAGATACAAGTTTATACTTGTTATACAATAACCATCCTTTTTTATTATTGTTTTACTTAAACCTGTGATTTTGTAGAATTTTTGAATTGATAACATTGATGCAGCTAAAACCATGTGTTAATATTTAAAGTAAAATTAGGATTATGATGTCTATATTGGAAAAGATTAACTGTTTTTTTTTCTCCATATTTAAGATGCTATAAAGTGAACATAGTTGACTTCAACAAACCCACAACGAAAAGAAGGATCGGTTATGCCAAGAAAAAATATTCAATGTGAACAAGAAGGAGGATATCATGGACAAATCAAGAAGATTTTATTTAGTTTATGTGCCACGTTATATTTGAATAAACGTTATCTTGTGTCTAATATTTTTTTTATTATTTTTTTTTTGTATTTAAAGATGCTCCACCGCCGACAGAGCATAAATGATATTCATCATTTGAACAATAATTGGTGTTTAATTGAGTATATTTATGTCTAATTAACACAAAAAATAATATAAAATGATTAATTTCGCCTTTGGTGCATGCGCAATCAGTACTTCATTCCATATAGGATATAGTGCCGTGGTTTTTTTTTCGGATTGTAATTGATTATTTTTCATATTTCTAACTTGAAGTCAAATTAAAAGCTCAAACTTTTCAGTGATGGTAACGGTGTAAAGTAAGTAACTTTTGTAACTTAAGAAAAATACTAAATCGTCTACTCCTGTTTTTGATAGGGAAAAATACCATTTGTCAGCGGTGGAGCATCTTTAAATCATTCATTTATTCAATTATTTATTATTGAAACAAGTAAATAAATTACCACAAAACAAGTAAATGATATACCACAAATTAAGTAAATGAATTATAACAAAACAAGTAAATTAATACGCATTAAACGAGTAATTAAAGCACTTGTTTTTAAGTAAATCTTTTACTTAAACAATTAGTACAAAATGTTCCTATCAATCACTTGCAATAGGTAAATTATTTACGGATAAAGAGGTTTTTTTTTTTACTTATGAATTACTTGAAGTAAGTACATGTATTACTTTCTTTTTCGAGATACAAGTAAAACTAATACTAAAATGATAAGCCCTTTTACTTATATCTTGAACTTCTACCGAGTAATTATTTTACCAATATTAACTAGAAAAGTACTTGATATTATTGCAAATTACTAACATTTACTTACCAATTGGTTAAAAATAATTACTTAAACATTTCTCAATCCAAGTAAAATAATTACTTCTTCTAAGTAATTGTAGGTAATATTTCTACTGAGTGTATAGTTGTTTAGCGCTTACATTAAGAGCGCAGTTGTGTGCAAACGTTTTGGCAATAAATATCATAGACACATAACACGTTGAATTAGTGTTTGCACGGAATGTCTTACCATGTGTTGCGATAGTTGTCGAATTCTAAATTCTAGAGTTAGGTCATCATATATCAAGCCCTGATAAAAATATAAAACGTATAAATGAAAATATGGGCAATAAAGATTGTATAGCTGTATCTCTGAGTTATGCACGTAGGCTATGTTGTTATTGAGTAACTGGTTTGCACAATCTTCTTTTTCCCTCCTGTGAGTCAACAGAAACAGTATTCAACCGGCAGATAGAATAAGGAAATGAAGTGCTGAAGCTTTGTTATGATGCAAATGATCAGGACATGGGTCACTTGCTCAGATGAGGGTCGATAAGTGTGTCATGTTGTTAAGATCCTCCGAATCTATTGGTAGTGTGTACACATTTGAGTCATTAAAAACTACTTCGTTACCGACACTTTGACAACCATCCGTACAAACATGTTACATTTGGTCATGCAAATTCCAAAAAGATATTTATCATTGATAATAATGGTCAATCTTAAAGAGGAGAACTATACGGACAAGAAAGTTGTTCAAAGGTCTGGTATCTCCTTTGGCTTGTACCTTATAACACCGAGATATTCGCAATTGTTTAAAATAAATATCAAATGTAAAGTTGCGCTTCGTCATGATGTTAAGTCTTAACTCATTTTGCTTGTGCCTTGCAACATCGACACCTTCATTGGCACAAACAAGCCCCCAATAAGCCAGACACATTGATCCGGGTATTTGCTAAAAATATCGATCAAACTTAACCTCTGTGATTTTGAACCAAGGTATGTGCTATACACTTGAACAACATGAAGGTCATATGAGGTCTGTGTCTATTAGTACTTGAACATATAATTTCAGGATTTCAGGACAAAGCGAAGCGATTCGATAAACAACAAAGAACACACGGCAATTGTTTCCCTTATGTCTATACTCCATTGCAAACTGGTATCAAACTTGATGCGACTGATGCATCATATTTGCTCAAATCGTTATAATGTTTTAAATCAAACCTTCAATAGCAAGCCAAAATAACTTTTCCACGAGTGCAAAAGGCAAATGTGTAAAAGGCTCATTGCACTTTTGCGTGTGACCAACTCGTGTGTAAATGACTAAACGAGCAGATTGAGATATGTGGTAGGTGATACTTTGTATATTGTATAATGATTGCAATGAGATTTTTAGCTTATCACGTATCGTTGGCACTGGTATTATGATATATTCAAAACATTCAATGAACTAGCATTAGTACAATAATATACATGAACTGTTTGCTATATGTGTTTAATCTTTATAATATAGTATTCAGGAAGTGATTGAACGCATAGTGGACAACAGGGTGTATGCATCAAAGCTTGTTCCTCTATAAATGTTTAGACTAAATACTGCTGTCGATTGTGTTAATAATTTATAATGTGATATTCCGACTAGCATTTTAAACAACCTTATTATAAACATGTAATAGAGCAATCAAAGTATACTGTATCAAATGCCTTAAAATTGTACCGATTAATATCGTTCTTCTTTAAGGTAGCGTTACGCTAAGTAAATGCTTACATGTTTCGATTCTGACCAGGAATATATCATTTATTGGAAATATTTCCGGGTACAAAAACAAATACATCAAAATAATTATTATTCAACTACTTTCATATTGGTAACAATATGAGAAAACTGTCATATCAATATCATAGCAAAACCGGGCCAATATTGACAAACTGGGCCAATATCGACAAACTCGGCTAATATCGACAAACTGGGCCAATAGGAGATAAACTATGCAATATTGAAAGCGCACCAATCGAAAGCATGTAACGGCGTTCGGATCATTTCTTGACTCAGCATGGTGACTACGGGCAAGTTCACGTGAAACTAGCGGGTTGAGAATTGAGTAACGTAAAACTCATATTTATCGACTCTAGTTCGAGAGTCGTAAAGAAAACGTGCTGGCCTACTCCGAGAGAAACTCTCCGAACCCTGAATCTGAGCTGGGTTAGACACGGGTAGAGTTCAAAGTTCAAATTACGAAGCTCGAGTTAACTCTAGAGTTTCACGTGAACTCGCCCGACAGTTTACGACGTGTGTTCTTATTAACATAGTTTAAAGACGCATCAACGGAAACCAACAGACACGTGGCATAGGAATAGCGTGTGGTTTACGTATCGTGTTGATTTAACTGAGTATTGGTACCTTAAACGTATCGTTCAACTCATTACCGAACATTACAACTTTGTCATCGGTTTTACAAATGCTGGGCATTACAGTAGACGTACTGTAAGGTTGTAGGCTTAATGTAACGTTAGATATACATGTTTGTAGTAAGTTGTCATGTTTCAAGAAATCTGAACTAAACTTTAATTTGATTAATCTAATCAGTTTGTTCTTTGTAATCTATAAATTTACTATTGTTATTGATGATAAAAGTAGTTAATAAAACTGTCATTAACCAGCTAATTGCATATTGACCCTATTATTTTTTTTTTTTTTTTGCAATGTAAAATAATTATTTCATTTTATAATTATTCAGGCAATAAAATAAAATACAAAATTAAGGCATGGGGGCACTTTCGCCTGGGAACGTTTTAATAATATAAAATCTACATTGTCAATATATCATTTGACACACAGACACGTCATCAATACGTTTCCTTATTTTTAAGTATGTTAATGAGACTTTCCCCCAGCTATCTGCGAATAAGTTAAATTAAGATGAGGTAAATTTGGATCTTATCTCGATTCGATTGATGATGCAGACGGAACATTAAATTTGCGTAAATTTATTGATTATCAACAATAACCGAGAAATACGAAATCAAGTATAATATATGGTTTGAAGTTTTTGTAATAAACACTTAAAGTAGAATCAACACAGCTGCTAGATAAGACAATAAGTTTATTGTTATCTAATACATATAATCTTTACTGATAATTAATGCTGCTACGTATCAGCTATGTTGTCCATTATCATTTTGTGCAAAAACAATGATAAGAAAATCACTTTAATGTTTATATAATTTATTTTGTAATATAATAAATGGACTATTACACATTAGTTATAAAGATAATTGTTACAGTGAAAGTTTGACTACAAACATATTAAAAGATATATATCACGTTGGTCATTTTATGATATCATATCAAACGCAACTAAAACAAAGTAAGCGTGCAATGTACCTCTCTGACATTAAATACTGTGTTCAGGGTTATCTGAATTGTGTTATGCAATTATGGATTAACAAAGTAAATTATACATATTAACAGTTTGGCTTACTATAATCATTGATAGCCTGGCATTTCTGTCAGGTTGCTTATATTTCAGTAATACGTTACACACTCCAATGCAGTGATAAACTTTATACTTAATAGAACAAAATCATAATGCTTGCAAGTTAGCATACATTATAACTATTGGAAGAATTTTGTACATCATTATTATCATTCATAAATTATTAATAAGTTAGCTTACTTAAATATTAGACTAATTTACACATGTGATCCTTGATAATAATAAAATAACGCATTCAAGGGTATACTGTAAAACTAACTTTCATTCGTGTGTGATTTTCTTTCACAAAATTTTGCAATCCAAGTACATTTACTAAAGTTTATCAGGGACCGCAGAATCAAACCAAAAATAGATTCCTAGAAATCCCCTTTTGCACAAGATTTCAAAGAGAGGTGAATGTTTCGGAGCCTACTGATTGGGTATTCATGGTGCATCAATTTCAAATGTTTAAATGTATACCTGTTCATGAATATTTTGGTACATCTACGGTGCGAAATTCAACATAAGATGGAACCCCCCACATTAGACTATGTGGGAAGAATTCGGACAATATATCTACGCACTTTCTTACCCAGTGCCCAGTGCACTGTTCTATAGTCGCGTTAAAATATTAAACTGTCTTGTAAGCTTCTTAGAAGTTACAGAATATGAAACATTCGACCACCTTTTAGAGGAAAAGCAATGTCAATTTCTACTTGGAAGCCAGGTGGATATTCCTCGTGATATTGATAGATGGGAGATAATGATGATAAACATTGCTGGCCTACTTCCATCACTAATTGTACATATGAACACTTTACTTTGAAAATGTGATTTTGAAATTCTAAACTGAATATCGATTTGTTTAATTGAAATGTAAAATAGGTATGAAATCTCTGAAAAGAGGAAATAAAGAAAATCTAGCTATCTATCTATGAATCCGCGTGATACACTGTGATACGGACTTATTCAAGTTTTATATTAGACTTAAGTCATTATCTCTTTCACTGTATCTACCTATTTATCATAATCACTATTCTATGTATCTGTATATGTAAATATTTTATATATTTATTCATCAAATGGATATGGTGTTGTTTGGTTCTGTAAAATATACAATATAATCTTCTTTTTCAATGTTAAGTGTTTAAGACTGGTCAGGAATAGGTTATATATTCAGGCTGTGGGTCGGTGGTTTTCATTGGGGTACGTTGGGTTCCTCCATGTCATTGACACATCCTTAAATGAACATGAAACCTAATTGATCTATATAAAACACTTTCTGTTTTTTTAGTTCATTAACCAGCTAATGTCACTCATTAATTTTAGTCATATAATCATTTATTTATTCATTTATTCATATATTCTGTTTCAGCCGATCTTTGAACATGGTACGTTTTGGGCCGACAAGTTTAACAGTTTATTCCTGACTTGAAGACAGCGCCAAGGGAAGTTTACTCATTTCCTGAAAATACAAGACAGAGTTAGTTTTCCATAAATGACCTGAATATGTATTTATGAGTATAATTTGTGTTTTTTAAAAATATATTTATCTTATATACTTCGTTAATTCAATTATAAGTGTTATTAATTTCACCCCCAACCCCACATAAAAGTTTATCAAGATGGTAGATTTTAATTTCTTTTTATTCATATGTATGCAAAATGCCTTTCTTCAAAATAAGTGGCAGGTGACCAGACTTGAAAACTCTGTTTAACCTGGACAGTGGCAAACGTTAACATATCGCATATATGGAAATAATTTGGCTCTGCGGTCTCATCACGGCGAATTACTATCTGCATTTTCTTTATTGATAGCAATAATCATTCAATTGATAAATTCGCTAATAATTAACTTCACGAACTTGTTTTGAAATGGAAATCGGGAAATTGAATAGCCGCGAAAGACAGTTAATTTACAATATAGGTCCCTTAAACGTAGTACATATCAGCAAATGATCCTGGGAATAAGAAAAAGGTGTGATTTTTAAAAGCCTTGTAAACTTCCAGAACTTATATATAATTTACGATTAATGCTGAAAGTCATTTGTGTAAAGAAATGCATATATTTTCGCTGGATTATTACATGTGTATTTCAGCCGTGGTGTCATTGACATGGCATATCTTTATGAATTTATATCATGATATGTTTAATTTATTAATCAACAAGTGTATGACAGGTTTGATAAAACATCCGATTGTATACATACCAAAATAAAAGCATGCACCGATCAGATACTTAGTCCACATACAATTAAAGTATGTGTAATTTTCAAAAGGCCACCACAGCGATAAATGTTAAAGCATACACAGCTTTGATAAAATAACCGAATTTAAACCTACCCGAATAGAGGCGTGCACTGAACAAATAATTGACACACATACTATTTGAATATGTGTAATTTAAAAGACCACGGATATCGGTGTACTGTTACGTAGATAAGTGTTAACTCGTCCGTGAACAGTAGACTGACTGGGATCTAGGTAAACACAGTGAACATTGAGGTGTAATAACTGGAGAATATTCAGCTTCAGATCTGAGGTAAGTACTAACGTGTTTATGTATAGTTTAGATCAAGTTAATATTCTCAAAAACATTGAACTTATAATACATTGCAAGACTGGAAATACACATATAATCATAATATTGAATACCAGGAAGTAAAACTCAGTTCACATATGTACTGTGTACGTGATCTACAAATCTGCATTTATTAACAGACATGTGTCATTAACCATTCTATACCATAAAGAGCATTAAATAGACACATATCAGTATCACAATACAGTATAGTGTAATACATTACAAATAAATAAATAAAATTTAGGCACGGTAAACATACTTGCTATATCCAATCGCGATTATTCAGCATCATATCTGAATGGAATTAAAATAGTTTAATTATGTAAACGACTTGACTGACGATTGGAACATAATGCATCGTTTACATATTTTAATAACATTTCAAAAATAATACAAAACAACACACACATTAGGTAACCAGGAAATTAATTAGACTCGGTATACATACGCGTGTACAGGTAACTGAACTATAGACATATAGGGATTGGATTTCGTTTTTATGTTAACCATGCTTGTATGGAGCAATTCCTCTAAGAATATATTCTATGGGGCGCGTTAGCGCCCCATATTGAATATATTCTTAGAAGAATTGCTCCATACAAGCATGGTTAACATAAAAACGAAATCCAATCGATATATTTACACTCACACGACTTTTTATTGATATTTTATGCAATAAAATCGTCATTTGAAAGTGACGTAATCTATTCAATAAAAGTCGGTCAAAAGTGGAAGGAGCTTACTCAATTGAACAGCGAATGATGACGCTTCACGTAAGGTAGAATAATTCATCCGCGACGACAAAAAGTTCAATATTTTAGTGTAAAATAAACATGACATACAAAGTAAATTTCAGAGATAATTTTATTTAATCAGATCAGAACTTTAAATATATATTAAATTTTGCTAAAAATTAATATATAGCGTAATAACATAAAGAATTTGTACACGGCCACATGTGTGAACTCGGTGACCGTTATTGTGCAGCGAGGCGAAGCTGACGCACGCTTACACACTTGAGTTTGCCGAAGTTACCAAAACACTGATTTTCAAGTAGCTCAATGTGTTTGAGATATCGTCTGACTTGACATCCTTGGGAGCCATGTGATTATATAATCTACGCTTAGATCCATATCGCCATCGATAGATGAAACAAATTCACTTGTGTTCGATGGATACAATGTATTTGTGGTGACGCGTAACTGTCAACACGTGGATTATTAGCGGTGCATGTTTTATAATACACATGATTAAATTCTCAAAGAACAAAGACAAGAGGATATGTTTATAACTGACCTCTATCAGAGGGTCTCACGCCCGTCCACCCCAAAGGCTCGATCGTAGGACGAACATAGACACAGAGGTAATGTTTATATTTGACACCCATCATTTTTAACAAAAATGAAAGCACGTCGCCCCGGTCGGGATATTTTTCCGTTTCTTTTTACAATTGTTAATTTAAAAATTGTTTGAATCATATATAAATATAAAACATGTATATATTGTTTACATTTTTTCAAAATTCTATGAAAAACAACAATATACACGTAATGTTGCATCAAAATGTAAACAAAGCCATGTGTTTCTTTTTAAAAAAAATAGTCCTTTTACGTTGCACAGAACATTTTCATACGCAAGTTCAAAGTTCAATGTTACCATGCAGTTATGGTAAACAAAATCGGCTAGTATTAGCGTATAGTGACCAAGTCTAGCAAGTGTAAATATATTAACAAGAGAGGCTATTCGATGTCTTGAAACGCAGGAAAACAAATATGCAGGTAGTAATCACAGAATACTCTATCGGAATGTAACTATTAAACTAAATCAAACACGGTAAACATACAGAGCATAACTTACGGCAATTAGTAGTCATTTGTTCAATAATGAATTAGTTGTACCACCAAACATTGTATACAAAAATGATATGTATTATGTATTGTATACAGAATACATGTAAAATACATAGCACAAAAACACCTATACAAGAAAACGATAACCAAAAAATCAATCGTAAACTTCATTTTACTCGATTTACTTCTATAACTTACCCTTTAATGTAATGGAACTATTAACGTTGTTCGATAAACAAGTGTGGTAACAAATGCGATACTTTGTAGCACAGGGACAAATGAAATAATTTATAAACATCTTCAACTAGATAACATAAATGCAAACAAATACTTACATGCAAAGCGGTTACACAACGAATGATTATTCAATAAAAAAAAATTTCAGACGAGTTTTTATGATTCGAACGTTAGGTATAGTCTTTTTTGTTGCACTTTTAAAAGATAGAAAAAAGAAGTATAAATACCATATTTATTAACCACGAGTTGTTTGACATGTGTCTACCATAATGATATTTTATTAGTTATATATTTTCAGCAGAAAATGAGCGTTTTAGGTATTCACAATTTATTAATATAAACAAATAAAATGATAAAATAGCAATAATAATAAATTGATATATCTTGCTTATGTAGTAAACATATCAACAACAATATGAGTACACCTTTGGCTTCTTATCTATAATAGTTCATTGAATACAGGCATAAGTACGGCAAAATGTAATGTACTTTCCGCCAAATGATCATGATCATAAGGTCGTCGTGTTCAAGTTCAAGTTCGGTGTGTGTTCATATATCTGCTCAAACTCCCCCACTGTAGGGAACAGCAAACTAAATGAAAAATAGACCTTCAAAATTGTCCCTGTTTATAGAAAATTGAGCCTATACTATAGAATTATGCATCGTTTAGTTACTCATTGGCTAATTATGAAATTCAAAACTAAGTTGTTTTTTTTTCGGACGAGTAATTATTCTTAGAAAACATTTATATGAATTTTAAAATCAATATTGAAATTAAGGTTCAAAATATCAATTTTGATAAGGCATTTCAGAAATTGCAAAGTTGCAAACAACGTCACTTTCAAGTTTAAAATCCCACGCTGAGATCTAACAATGTAGGTTGCAATTTATCAAAAGAAGAAGAAAACCACATTATTGTATATGTTGTAATACTTTAAAACAGTTTTTTACAATAGTTTCAAAATGGGCTATATGTCAGAGACATACAGTATGCTTCTAAAGATTGCTTTATATCATTTGGGCGGCCGTAGGGTTTTAATACGTAACTATAGATTTGCCACCTTTCATGTTCTCCTCTTTAGAGCCCTACTGAGACCCTAGAATACTTAATACAAAGTATTATTTTGTTGAAAGAGAGATGTTCATCACTATATAGCGTGTCAATATCGATTCAGTCATTGCATTAATGACGTTTCAATTAGCCTTTGAATATGCCCAAATAGGTCAAATCTCAGGTCTGAAATCCGGCATTTAGTGTGTGCAAGGAAACCTGTCTCTGAGAGATTCATTGTCATGATACTGACATGCGGATGGTCTTAAACAGTAGAGTATAAATAAAAGAAATGGGTGGTAAAGAGAAAGGGCAAGGAAAGGTAAAATAGAACCGATTAAAAAAAGTATCATGCGCAGGTTTTTTCTACAATGACATGTGCGTTATAAACTTTAGGCGACTTGCGGTGAACGTATTTACTTGTTAACCGAAATCTTGAGAACTTGTTAACCGAAATCTTGATCTAGATGCAAACTGCTTAAATAAATGGTATTTGATATAACCTACTATCAATATTGAGTCAGGTTAGAATATTTGCAGTCGTCGAAAGGATATATGTAGAAGTTTCTCAAATGGAACGTGTTACCCCAGTATTTTAAATGGTTTTAGCTAATATTTTACGACAACACTGGAAGTAGTCTCCTTGCAAACGGCCTACTCATGTACAGGTGGTGGGTATATGTATAGATACTGTAGTTCGAACCGCGATTCCTTAAATAATTGGTTGTGTTCTAAATCATTAATTACAACTTCATGTGTTTGGATTGCGTATATCCGGTAACTTTAGCAGAGATATTTTTGCAATTTCGCAGCACATTGTTATGATCGCGAATATTTCATCCGCGAAATATTGAGTAATTGTTAAATGGTATCTACCCTCTAATCCACAACAAATTTAATAAAACAATTTCTTGTGAATATCTAAGAAGACAAGATACTTGGTAGAACGCTGTGATAAAGGCCTATCGGGTTTGTTCAAACGAATGTCATTGGCCGACTGAATGACTTGCAAATAATTAGTAAACCTTAAGACTAATACTTGTCTGCTACTGATTTTGCACAAATTAATTACATTGACCGAAGGTCACGTGGGTCAGGTAGGCTAAATTGTTTTTTGTTAATAACTTATCGGCCAATATTCCCAGTATTGGGCATGTAGCATGATGGGATGCATGACTATCAATGTCTTCAAATGAATGACATTGCCGCTAATATTTTCATCAAATTCCATGGGTGTAGAATTTGTCTACATGTGCTAGTAATCTAGCAATAGGTCACAGAACGGTACGGTATGTTACTAATATAATATGTTACATGTAATTAATCGACATCGTGTTATCTCAGTCGAGTGCTAAGATTCTGTAACATAATTCTAAATGAGGCGTTACTTAAAGGTAATATTTTTTCTCGCGCCTCTAAGATAAAACAAACCAAATCTATGTAGGCGTTCAAAGTGTAAAATTATCTGGTCTTGGGCCTCCTGGTTCACAGCCGATTAACCATTTCATCTGCGTTTCGAATTCAGTCGTTCCGCGTTAAACTATAGTTCGGTTCTATCAAAGATAAACGATGATAAATTCGTACATACTGTTTACATAATTAAAAACAACAACCAAACAATGGATGGCAAATGACATTGGTAATATTATTGATTATCTGTAGCCTGTGACGTCACTAATTCGAAAATATGACGTCACCTGCGCGGACTGTTACATGAATGGCGTAAAATTCCACCGAAAATCACGTAAAGGTACCAGACAGATCGGACGAGACAGTAAAAATCTAGCACTGGGTTTCATGTGAGATTTCCTTGTCCGAGGTGTGAGAATTATCAATACAGATAACGAAGATCGTGCCGAAAAACATGCTGCAACAAGTTTATTTATTTGAATGGCCTCTTTTAACGTTCAATGCTACCGTGGTCAACTATATCCGGATGTAACAACTTCTGCTGGAAAGTTCTTTTTGTACAATGTCTTAATTGTAGTCGCAGACAAAGTGAGCAGTTTCCATAGATGTGTATTAACCACAGATCCACTACAATCTGACCAGCTATACCTCTAATAATATTCCCCTGTTTTAGCCATTCTGCCTAAGTCCCTTATATGAAAACTAAATGGGAAGGGACAGACATGCATAATACAAACCACTTGCGGCCATTCCCCCACTGGATCATTCCTGGATGTCGATATCGGTCATTCCCTTTTCGCCTCCCTCTCTCCGACATCTGGCGGTTGGTACTGTTTCCATAGTTACTGTTGGTTGAGTGTACGGTTGGCTCCCTCCAAATAGTCCAATCGGGTTCCTTGTTTGGTCAGACGCTGATAATCTGGGTCAATTTTTAGTCTGAGATGGAGACTTTATTCAGATGATGCTATTAAATAATCAACATATTGATATAATATCTTATTTAGTAGCTGTCACTCTATACAATCGATGCCCCTGTGATGGAGCGACATGATGATTTGACCACCCGAGAGTTGTTATGTCACTCGAGGGCAGTGCATAAGCTTACATGTATTTCCGATATGTTCAAGAGTGGGTACTTATATTAATAATTTCAATAATTTGTGTATCATTAAATATGTTGGAAATGTCGAGGAGTAAGCAACTGTGTCAATTGTAAGATTTAGGCATAACGCAACGGAGAATATATACCGTTACCATAGGTCCCGGACCCGGAGTCTAAACAACTGTCAGACACGTCGCCGTACAAATTATACACAGGAAAAAGAGATGAAGTGATGATTAAGAAATACTAGATAACATTCAATTAATGCTGGTCTACCTTTAATCAGGTGTTATACGGAAACCAGCACAAACGATTCGTTCTGAAGCCGCCATATCTCTTTTACCTGGAACCTCTCTAGAAACATCAACAGTAGCACGTTACATCTAGAGACTACCCGGATGAAGGACACGCGAGGGTGACATGACAAGGGTGACATAACGAGGGCGACATAACTATTCGGGGGTGACATAACGGAATTTCAATCAATGCAGCGCGATTACAGATGACATGACGATTGTTTTTAATCACGTGATACTGTATTGACTAATCAGAAACGCTTATACATGAATGAGGTATAAAAATAGTGTTTAACATACAGTGGCATTGATAAGTCATAATATGTATACATGTAACTGCTCGTACTTGCCATTTTCTGTATTTGAGTCTTTCACATCAAACACCAAAATAAAGAAAAATAAAGAAAATGGTCTGGAAGAGAAATATGTACCTGAACACAATCATTAATATGCTATATGATAATCAAAGATTTAAATGGACGAGATTACGTGTCTTATTTACAGCTTTAACTATTATAAGAGAATAATGTTTTTGCAAAAAGCTTGATTATCCGAAAACAAACATCTACCCAATGTTCAATATTTGCAAAATTTAGGCTCCGACCCACCAAAACAGGAGAAAAAAGAAGTTATGTCAGAATACCTTTACCGTTTGGCCAATCTATCCTCATTCAGAAATATAGATAAGTGTATTATATATCGTGTATCATTCAAAGTGTATTACGAGTCTGCACGAGTCAATAATCCCTCTAATATACAGGCCCATTCCGTAACAGACTCTTCGGGAGACGATACTGTCACTTTTTTGCCTGAAAATAATTGGTCCAGTTGGTCCAATAGAGTCAAGGAAATAGATGGGAACGTAAAAAATGTGTGTTACAGTTAGCAAGTTAAACATTTGTTCTCTTAGCGCATTAAACCTTTAACGATGCTGCTAAAGAATTTGCTAATGATACATATTTAGAAATGCGTGTTACTTGTCATGACCTGCTTCAGTTGATTATAACTTAGGGTCACATTGACTGGGTGACGGGGAGAAATTTAATAAATATATTAATAAAATCTTACATGGGTCTGTCAAATGGACAGGGATATCTCAACCCGAGTGAGAGATTTTGGCCTGTCAACTCGAGGCTTGCCGAGGGTTGACGGCCAAACTCTTTCACTTTTAAAAATATTTATTATATAGGAAAACGTAGACTGGCCACCAGTCTCTAGAATACTAAAAAAATCACTAAAATGTGGCTTGATTATCTTTGTCCCTAAAACATGCCTAATCCCTAAGTTTTAAACTAGGGGGAGATAATCTAGTAAAACACTATGCTGAGAAAGTCTTATAAGCAACTTATATCAGGTGGCCAGTCTAAGGAAAATGTAGCACAATGAATGTTCCGCTGACATCATAATGATTTGGTGATCATTTTTGACGCCAATAAGCACATGTTAATAAATTAATGAAATATATTAATAGTATAACCAATTTATACCTTAAACTATCTTTTATGTATTCAGCATTTGTATAGCAAATATTATGTCAATTGCATATGGTTTTGTTTTGTATTAGCGAAATGGCTCTTGGGTTTTTTAGAGTGTAACACACCATCCATCCAAAATCATGCATAAATGTCTAAATAAATCTGCAGTTTGATCTTAACAAAAATATGTAATATAATTCAATGAATGACAATACGTTTTGTCAAATAAATGCAATTATTTTTCCAACAATATAGACTTATATAATCAGTTTTCTATCAATCAGTTAACTGTTCTGAGCGTGCAAACAATCGATTATGACATATAGGTTTGTGAATGATACTGTTATAATTAAATAAAACATTTAAGTTGTCTGTCATGTTTTATATACACCCAAATACTGGTCGCGGGTCCCAAATTACATATACACATGTAAACATGCGTAACTTAATTAAAAAGACAAAGGCGTTCAAAGTCCACTGTACTTCTGTACGTATACATACTTGGGTGTAAATCTGTATACCGTGTGTGATCTATATAATTACAAGGATTGTAAACAACATTGAGCATTATAAATCACTGTGAATAATCAGTTTCAGATCTGAGGTAAGTGTTGCATTGTATATTGATTACTTATTGTAATTTAGGATTATACTGATATTTATCAAGTTTTTACGTTTTTTATTATATTGGAAAACGTAAATCTATGAATGTTCGGCTGATGCTTTAAGGGCTGCGTAATTATTTGACGCCATTTAGAATTAAAATTGCTAAACATCACAGTGTATTAATATATTTATTACTGATTATTTATGACAATGTGTATATGGTAGTTTTTAGCGGGTTCATATCATCAGTATATCATGCCGGTTACAAATATAAAACCACAATTACATGGTTTAGAAAAGGACGGAGATCTGTAGTAATGTACATGCTATAATATTAAGGTATTATATATTGGTTAGTCTTGCGGCAAAAATGTTATGAGAACATGTAATTACAATTGAAAATGAATATAAATAAATATATACTACTAAACTCTATCTTAAATTCTCTATATGTACTCGACATTTGTAGAGTAAATCGTTTGCCAATTACAAAATGTTTCCTTAGTGAAACGACTGTTTAGTTTCTCGCACATTGTCCATTTAATATCACACATTGTGGAGAATCTAAATTGATACAAGTGCATCTTAAACCTAAAAACTTACATAACATTATCTTTCAAACACTAGACAATCTAAACTAACGATTGTTTACCATCATTTTGAGTGTGCAAACAATGGAATACGACAGAGATATACGTGAATGATACGGTTATAATAAAAAGAAACAATTCAATGTGTATCGTGTTTTATATACACGAAAAAATGGTCTCGAACCCGAAGTAGCATTAAAAAACGTAGTTTAATAAAGAGACAAAGACGTTACTTCTTTACGTAGTGATACTCGGTTATAAAAGAGTTTAGGGATGTTATATATATAATTACAAGGATTGTAAACAACATAGAGAAGTATAGATTACTGTAAATAATCAGTTTTAGATCTGAGGTAAGTGTTACATGGTATATTGTCTGAAATGATGGTATATTAATTATCTGGTGATCATTTTTTACGACAATGAACACGGGTAAAAGCAACGAAAGAAATAGATAAATTTTATATCGAATATATGCTTTGACGTGTATGCCACATGCATACTGTTTTTGTAAGTGAAATGGCTGTTAAGGTTCTTATACACATCCCGTTCAAATGCATACATTAATGCCTCAATATACCTGCACTGCACATTGATATGATATTACAAAAATATATGTAAGTTTCCATAGTTCAATAAAAGCCAATACGTCCTGCCAAATAAATGCAGTTATCTTTCCAACACTATAGACACTTTATAATCTAACGCTTGTTTACGATTCTGAGTGTGTAAACAATCAACTATAACTGAAAGATTTGTGAATGATACGGTTATAATTAAATGAAACAATTAAGTTGTCTGTCATGTTTTATATACATCCAAATACTGGTCGTTGATCCCAAGTTACACCTACACATTTAAAACATGCGTAATTCAATTAAAGAGACAAAGACGATTAAAGTCCACTGTACTTCTGTGCGTAGACATACTCAGGTGTAAATCTGTATATCGCGTGTGATCTATATAATTACAAGGATTGTAAACCAGTATTGTAATTAAGGATTATACTGACATTTATCAAGTTTTTAAGTTATTTATTATATTGAAAAACGTAAATCTATGAATGTTCGGCTATGCTTTAAAGGCTGCGTAATTATTTGACGCCATTTAGAATGAAAATTGCTAAACATCACAGTGTATCAATATATTTATTACCGATTGGTTATGACAATGTGTGTATGGTAGTTTTTAGCGGGTTCATATTATCAGTATATCATGCCGGTTACGAATATAAAACCGCAATTACATGGTTTAAAAAAGGACGGAGAATTGTAGTAATCTGCATGCTATAATATTGAAGTATAATATATTGGTTAGTCTTGCGACAAAAAATGTAAGTAATGTAAATAAATACTACTAAACTCTATCTTAAATTCTCTATATGTACTCGACATTTGTAGAGTAAATCGTTTGCCAATTACAAAATGTTTCCTTAGTGAAACGACTGTTTAGTTTCTCGCACATTGTCCATTTAATATCACACATTGTGGAGAATCTAAATTGATACAAGTGCATCTTAAACCTAAAAACTTACATAACATTATCTTTCAAACACTAGACAATCTAAACTAACGATTGTTTACCATCATTTTGAGTGTGCAAACAATGGAATACGACAGAGATATACGTGAATGATACGGTTATAATAAAAAGAAACAATTCAATGTGTATCGTGTTTTATATACACGAAAAAATGGTCTCGAACCCGAAGTAGCATTAAAAAAACGTAGTTTAATAAAGAGACAAAGACGTTACTTCTTTACGTAGTGATACTCGGTTATAAAGGAGTTTAGGGATGTTTTATATATAATTACAAGGATTGTAAACAACATAGAGCAGTATAGATTACTGTAAATAATCAGTTTTAGATCTGAGGTAAGTGTTACATGGTATATTGTCTGAAATGGTGATATATTAATGATCGGGTGATCATTTTTGACGACAATGAACACAGGTAAAAGCAACGAAAGAAATAGATAAATTTTATATCGAATATATGCTTTGACGTGTATGCCACATGCATACTGTTTTTGTAAGTGAAATGGCTGTTAAGGTTCTTATACACATCCCGTTCAAATGCATACGTCAATGCCTCAATATACCTGCACTGCACATTGATATGATATTACAAAAATATATGTAAGTTTCCATAGTTCAATAAAAGCTAATACGTCCTGCCAAATAAATGCAGTTATCTTTCCAACACTATAGACACTTTATAATCTAACGCTTGTTTACGATTCTGAGTGTGTAAACAATCAACTATAACTGAAAGATTTGTGAATGATACGGTTATAATTAAATGAAACAATTAAGTTGTCTGTCATGTTTTATATACATCCAAATACTGGTCGTTGATCCCAAGTTACACCTACACATTTAAAACATGCGTAATTCAATTAAAGAGACAAAGACGATTAAAGTCCACTGTACTTCTGTGCGTAGACATACTCAGGTGTAAATCTGTATATCGCGTGTGATCTATATAATTACAAGGATTGTAAACCAGTATTGTAGTTAAGGATTATACTGACATTAATCAAGTTTTTAAGTTATTTATTATATTGAAAAACGTAAATCTATGAATGTTCGGCTATGCTTTAAAGGCTGCGTAATTATTTGACGCCATTTAGAATGAAAATTGCTAAACATCACAGTGTATCAATATATTTATTACCGATTGGTTATGACAATGTGTGTATGGTAGTTTTTAGCGGGTTCATATTATCAGTATATCATGCCGGTTACGAATATAAAACCGCAATTACATGGTTTAAAAAAGGACGGAGAATTGTAGTAATCTACATGCTATAATATTGAAGTATAATATATTGGTTAGTCTTGCGACAAAAAATGTAATGAGATCATGTAATTACAATTAAAAATGAAAATAAATAAATACTACCAAACTCTATCTTAAATTCTCTATATGTACTCGACATTTGTAGAGTAAATCGCTTGCCAATTACAAAATGTTTCCTTAGTGAAACGACTGTTTAGTTTCTCGCACAATGTCCATTTAATATCACACATTGTAGAGAATCTGAATTGATACAAGTGCATCTTAAACCTAAAAACGTGCATAACATTATCTTTCAAACACTAGACAATCTAAACTAACGATTGTTTACCATCATTTTGAGTGTGCAAACAATGGAATACGACAGAGATATACGTGAATGATACGGTTATAATAAAAAAATAAACAATTAAATGTGTATCGTGTTTTTATATACACGAAAAAATGGTATCGAACCCGAAGTAGCATTAAAAAACGTAGTTTAATAAAGAGACAAAGACCTTACTTCTTTACGTAGTGATACTCGGTTATAAAAGAGTTTAGGGATGTTATATATATAATTACAAGGATTGTAAACAACATAGAGCAGTATAGATCACTGTAAATAATCAGTTTTAGATCTGAGGTAAGTGTTACATGGTATATTGTCTGAAATGGTGGTATATTAATTATCGATCATTTTTGACGACAATGAACAAAGGTAAAAGCAATGAATGAAATATATTAATTTTATATCGAATTTATGCTTTGACGTGTATGCCACATGCATACTGTTTTTGTAAGTGAAATGGCTGTTAGGGTTCTTATACACACCCCGTTCAAATCCATACATTAATGCCTAAATATACCTGCACTGCACATTGATATGATATTACAAACAAATATATGTAAGTTTCCATATTTCAATGAAAGCCTATATGTTTTGCCAAATGAATGCAGTTATCTTTCCAACACTTTAGACAATTTATAATCTAACGCTTGAAAAGACAAAGACTTTTTAAAGTCCAGGTGACTATGTGACGTGTACTGGGGTAAAAAATTCAGTATACGGTGTGTGATCTATATAATTACAATGTTTGTGAACATCTGACAATGCATACTGTAAATAATCAGTTTCAGATCTGAGGTAAGTGTTACATTGTATATTGTATACTGATTGTAATTGAGGATTACACTGATATTTATCAAGTTTTTAAGTTATCTATTATATTGGAAAACGTTAATCTATAAATCTTCGGCTGATGTTATAAGGGTTGCGTAATTATTGTGATGTCTTTTAGAATTAACATTGCTAAAAATCACAGCGAATTAGTATATTTATTACTGTTAATTTATGACAATATGTATACGATAGTTCAAAACGAGTTCAGTTCACTAGAACGGTACCAAAATGCAAATTTAGATTGTTTAAAAAGGGACAGAGCCATTTGAATCCATATGCTATTATGATATATAATTATATAGTGGTTAATTTCACGACAAGGAAATGATATGAAAACACGTAATACAATACATTAAATCAAATACTACCAAATTATACCTTACATTATATATATGTACTCGACATTTGTAGAGTAAATCGTAAGCCAACTGCAATTTATTCTGAGTAAAATGGCTGTTTAGTTTCCCAAACATCGCCCTTCAAAATAAAATCATTTTAATAATCAAAATCTAAATTAATACTAGTGCATCTTCAACTAAGAGATTGGCATAGCAATATCTTTCAAACACTAGACAGTTTTTAATCTACCACAACTGACTATGATAGAGAGATGTGTGAATGACACGGTTATGATTTAAAGAAACAATTCAGTGGCCTGGTTTAAATACCATGTATTATATTCACCCAAATAATGGTCGGATTTACACATTTTAAGCATGCGTAGCTTAATTTAAAAGACAAAGACGTTCAAAGTACTAGTTGGGCGACACCTGAAGGAGTGTCGCGGATGAAATGAAGAGAAGAGAAAGGGAAGATAACTCTTGTTGTTACCCTTAAACGGGACCAATTCCATTAGGTTATGAACAAGAGGCCGATGGGCCTTAACGGTCATCTGACTATTGACACAATACAACACCTCAAAGAATAAAGTAGTGGCACACAGTTAAGGCAAAATAAAAAAAAATCATTTATTAGAAGAAGTCCAGGTCCTGATATATTTAATGAGTTAGACCATGAATGAAGGTCCCTTGATCCCCACCATGCTGCAAATCCAATTTCCAGTCTCAAGGTAGTCATTCATGTTACAGGCTCAATATCAGGTCTCTATAGGCCATTAAGTTATTCACACGAAGTCCTTAAAAGATTTTGACCTGAATGAAGGTCAAGATAATTTATTTGAACAAACTTGATATCCCTTCATCCACGCATGCCGCAGACCCAATATGAGTACCCTGGGCCTTTTGGTTCTTGAGAAGAAGTCGTTTAAAGATTTTAGCCTTTTTGACCCCTGTGACCTTGAGTGAAGGTGAAGGTCCTTCATTTTAACAAACTTGGTATATATTCATTCTAGCATGCCACAGACCCAATATCAGATCTCTAGGCCTCTTAGTTATTCACACGAGGACGTTAAAAGATTTTACCCTATTTGACCCCTGTGACCTTGAATGAAGGTCATTGTCCTTCATTTGAACAAAGTTGGTAGCCATTCATCTCTGCATGTCACAGGCCCAATATCAGGTCTCTAGGCTACTTACTTATTCACATTAAGTCGTTTAAACTTTTTTAGCCTATTTGACCCCTGTGACCTTGAATGAAAGTCAAGGTCATTTATTTGAACAAATTTGGTAGCATTCATTCTAGCATGCCACAGACCCAATATCAGGTCTCTAGGCCTCTTAGTTATTCACAAGAAGTTGTTTAAAATCTTTTAGCCTATTTGACCCCTGTGACCTTGAATGAAGGTCAAGGTCATTCATTTGAACAAACTTTGTAGCCCTTCATCCCAGCATGCTACAGGCCAAATATCAGTACCCTGGGCCTTTCATTTGAATGAAAACGTTTCGCACTGCAGACTGCAGACGGCGCACGATGACGGACGATGCATGATGACAATAGATCTTCCTGACCCTTCGGGTCAGATGACCTAAAAATATACCAGAGCTTGAAGTCATTTAAGGATTTTAGTCTATTTGACCCCTGTGACCTTGAATAAAGGTCAAGGTTATTTATTTAAACAACCTTGGTAGTTCATTGTATAATATATACTGGCAGTTAACCTGAAAGATACAATATAATTGATTGTCTATAAAAACACCAATAAAGGAATGTAATCAAAAAATTAAAAAATCCTTTTAAGCTACATCCTCAATACTAACTCCATGGGTAACTATCACTGACGTAATATCCACTCTTGGAATATCTCATAGTAACTTGGAGCCACTTTAGAAGAAACAAACTGACCAATCACAGGCTTGCAGAAATCATTTTTGGCTACATCCTCAATACTCCAGGGGTTACTATCACTGACGTAATATCCACCCATGGACTAATATCTCTTAGTAAAATTGGATGAAGTTCAGAAGAAAACAAGAGGCCCAAGAGGCCTTGATGGTCACCTGAGTGCTGATACAGAAAGAACATTGCAAAGTTGGTTCAAATCTTTAAAAAGCATTTATGAATTAAAAGAAACCCCTTTTGGACCCACTCCTCAGGCCCCTGGGGGTCAGTCATGGAAAATTTGTTAATAGGATTCAATGGCCATATCATACTGATAATTCTGACAACATTTGACTCATTTTCTATTACAAATGACCAAATAATGTTCAAAAATGTGTTTTCCCTATAAAAACTATAGTAAACTTGACCCCTCCCGAGGGGAAAACATGAGACCCCAAGGTTCATATATAATTCATGGTTATTGTAAAGGACCTTAAGACCTTTCCATCTATGAAAAGTATTTGATTCTACCATTTCTACAATTTTAGATGAAAGTTTTTGAAGTTTAAGCCTATCCTATTTAACCCATTTTAGCCCCACCCCTCAGGCCCCTGGGGGTCAGTTATGGGAAATATGTTAATATGATTCATTGACCATTTCATACTGATAATTCTGATTCATTTTCTATTACAAATGACCAAATAATGTTCAAAAATGTGTTTTACCTAAATAAACTATAGTAAACTTGACCCCCTCCCCACGTGATTCCATCTATGAAGAGTATTTGATTCCACTATTTCTTGAATTTTAGAAGATTGTTGAAGTTTTAGCCTAATTGACCTCTTTTGGCCCCAACCCTCAGGTTCCTAGGGGACCATATAATTCACAATTTTGATTGACCTTTGGCCTTGAAAGGTCTCTGCAAAATTAGATTAGGTCACTGGAGACTTCATCTCAGGTGACCTAAAAACCGAGTCCTGCATAGACTTCCTTTCAAGATTACAGAGAAAGTGACACCCAACTTCAAACCAACCCCTGAGTGATAGTAACCCCTGGCGAATGGAGAAGGATTAGGCTATTATTCTGCTATTTTCTTAAATAAAGGGAGACTTAAAACTTGAATGTGGCATTTTATAATTGTCCCTATGACATACAATTAAGCAAGGAGTTCATCATAATTGCTATTGCTGCCTGGAATATGCATTTTCATGAATAATCATGCAAAAGTCTCTGCTAGCTACCCCCATTTTGTCGAAAAAAAAGTAAAAAAATGGTAATAACAGACAATATCGCCTGGCTGGCACTCAATCTCTTACAAATACATATATTTTAGAGAACAAGAAATGTTAAACAGTTTTTTACAGAGAAAAAAAACCAAAATAAAACTACTGCTATAATCAAGTTAAAATAACCCAGAAAATGTATAAATCTATGTAATAGATGTATAAATGTATGTATGTACATCATATGATTGCAATTACTATACATACATGTATAATGTATATGGTATGTCGGAGTGAATGTGTATATGCCTGTATTATGTTATGTACTATAAAATGTCTTGAAAAATAAAAAAAAATATAAAAAAAATATAAAATAACCAGAATTCATTTAATATGGATTATATCGTTTCATAATGACACGGCATCAAAGATTTGAAAAATATCATGTAATTATACATGTACATCACGAATAATCATGTAAAAGTCTCTGCTATCCCCATTTTATCAATAAGAAACTGTTTTTCCATATGTAGATAAAAAAAAATGTCAAAATATAGACAATATTGGTATGACCGAATACTCAATCCAAAACTTAACATAAATTTCTCTGTTTTTGCAATTCTTTTAGTGATATTGAGCATTTTGCTAGAAAATATACCTTAAAAAATAATAAACCAATTACCTCCCTTTACCCAATCCCAATGAAAACTGTTCATATGAACATTTAAAGAATATAAAGTTTTTAATTTAAAACCCACGTACCCTTTTACAAGTAAGTCAGTTGTTTGATGGTATACATGCATCTGATCATACATGTACTTGCATAAGATATTTAACAATATAGTGCTTAATCAAGAAATGCCTTGGAAATGTATAATGCTAATTCGAATTTCATGTTGGGCAATTAGGGTAATGAGTTATATTAGGTGCCAATCTTTCTAATTATCATAACATTTTATGAGACCTTTTATGAGAACTCTATTCGTGGGGCCACGGTGACCAAGTGGTAAAGTTGTCCCAACATATTACCACAAGCCGTCCACCTCTGGGTCACAAGTTCGAATCCTATGTGGAGAATTTGCCAGGTACTGACAGCTGGTTGGTGATTTTTTCTCCGGGTTCTCCGGCTTTCCTCCACCATCAAACCTGGCACGTCCATAAATGACCCTGCATGACTGTTAATAGGAAGTTAAACTAATAAAAATAGAGAACTCTATTCTACATCCGAATTGTACATCCTAATTGGAACACATATGGTACCAGGTAATTAAATTATTTTAAATCCTTGATACTGCTGAATGATATGAAAATCAGTTAAATAAATCATCACATTAAAGGATCTATTTGTAGCTTTTATTCATACGCAGAAATGAATTACTTGGTACATCTTTCATACTTCAGTCTTTTGTTTTATTAATCATATTTAATTTTTATATTGAGGAAGATTACCTACATATATATATATATAGGTACTAGTATTTAAAATAGTTACCGTTTCCAAGTGTTATTCATCACAGATGAAAAAAATGTCAACAGCAAGCAAATCATATATTTAAAAGTCTATACCTTAACCGAAATGGCTTATCAATTTTTTTTTAAATTGTTTTTTTGATTTAGAAACATTTTGAAAACCTTTCTCAAGCTGATGAGGCTGTTACAAGTTTGACATTCACTACTGTATAGTGAGTGTTATAACTAGGTCTCCTTTTACCTAGATACTGTATGATATTTTAAAAAACCCCAGAAAACTGTTGTTATTTTGGAAATAAAATGTCAAAATATCCTTAAAGGCTCGTGGTATTTCAAATTTTATAAATTTAAGTTTAATAAATTTCAAATGATGTAGCCATGAGTGTAAGATTCTATTTATCACATAACTAGTATTAATCAAAACATAGTCAAAACTTCAGTGATTCTGACAGGACAGTGGCGTAGGAATTTAAGATGAAATATTTCATAATTTCATAACACACCCCCCCCCGCCCCGCACCCACAGGAGATACTTGATTTATTTTTCATATATCATTACATATTTATTGGGGGTCCGAGGGATTTGAACATACCGGATTCACACCATCGGCACATTGTTGTGTAACTCAAAATAATAATCAACTGATTGTCTTGCTAAGACATATAAACAAATAAATCTTTTAAGAAGCATTTTTTGTAATAGTATAATTCCTTGATGGACATTTTCAGTCTAGTTCGTGTGTATTGAATTTTCATTATTAAAGGTTTGAACATTACATGCTTGAATGTTTTAGGAAACGTGCACCGAAATATTTTCTAAAAAGTTCAAAAATGTGTAGGAGGACCCTTTTTTCTTTCAAATGTGAATTTTTAGAACATTTCACTCGGCGAAAATGGGGGGGGGGGGGGGGGGGGGACATGTTTGCCCCCCCCCCCCCTGCTCCCCCCCGCTTCCTACGCCCCTGCAGGAAAAAAGGGCATCCATGGTGCTTAGTTTAAAGTGCACCTTGACCTCAATAAATGACCACCAGATCAGAGTCCAGGGGCACCAAGAAGATATCAACAACTTCCTTTACAAGGAAAAATCTTACAAATTTTCTTGAACATTGTTTATTTAATTCTAAATCTATTGAGTCCTTGAGAGAATAGCCATGGCTTAAGCTCTGGGTCAAAATTGGGATTACTTTGTTTAGTTTCAATTCTGTTTTAGGTAAGAGTGGCAAATCAGGCTTGGATTTGACGTGTCAACCGAGATAATCATACAACATCACAGACATCATTAATATCTACGACGCCACAATAACGTTCGTCTTACAACATTTATGACATGACCGTATATATATATATATAACATTGCTAAATGGGTCAGAGTGATATTATACATGTATGCTAATTTTCACAACACGGGTCAATCTGATGATTCCTTTCGGCATCCTAATTGTTACGCAGTAGTTGTCTATCACTATACACAACACAGCAAAATTGTGAAATGAATTTCCATTAACATTATTGCCCTCATCCACCCAGTCTGTACAGTAACTTAAGCCTAAGCAATTATTATGTGTCATGTAAAACTGCAGTGCATACAAATGTCCATATCTACATGTAATAATGTTGATCACATCCATTGTCAAACTACATGTACATTGTTACCATTTGTTTTTCTTGTTTGTTTTCTTTAGTTGTCTAATATTCAGATTACTCAAAGACGTTTCGGTACCTTCTGAAAGTCATTTCGCCCTGTTCACTTTATGATACCGAAAAGACTTCCGCATGTACCGAAATGACATGTAACGAAGCTACCGTTACGTACGTTACATGTGAGCCTACACACTACCGAAACGATATATGTGCATGACTTTATGGTTTAACTACTAACAATTTAATCATATGCTCAAACAATATATCAGGAGATACATATATTCAAACGGCATCTGCCTCAAAGTCGGTACAGTTGTCAGTTTACGTGCTGTTAAGCCACGATTAAGAACACATGCATGGTTCTGTTGTCAAGACAGTCACTCGCGATGGTGATCATAAACAGACTGTAAACAGTACCTAACGTTATATTTGCAGGCCTACAAAAACAATCAAATATATCTGATAATACTAATATCCACCGTTAATGATATTGATGTCTATAACAAGTAAAATGAACAATTACTTACCTGATAATGCCGGATTTAACTTGAACATCAAGGCGGCTTCAACGTTTTTACTCAACCGGATACAAACAATACACATTCCTTATAGGGGGCGCGATAGTCTGCGCCATGATTTTGTGCGTTCGAGACAGTACAAATAGATTCATTTCACTGTTGCACTTGTTGGGCGCATTTTAAAACATAAATTTGATGATTACTGCATACATTATTTACTCATTTTATAATGTTTAGTCACTTCTACAGAAAATTTCAAAAATATCACTCATTTTTAAATGGTACATTTGCCGGTCCAATCGTTCAGAATAGCTCAGAAGGAAGGCGCCTGGGACCCCGAAATATCTCGTCTGTTGTGGAAATTTACCGAGAACCTGCGAAATACCACCATTATTCATGGCTGTATTGTGGCCGTTGTATATAACATTTCCAAAAGTAAGAAATACCGTTTTGTTCAGAATTACAAGGACTTTTTATATGTAGAGTTCTAGCTTCTCAGCTTTATTAATTTATTTACTAGGATAGATTAAACAGAAATCAATGGTCAAAATGCCGATTTTGGGGGTTTTACACCAAAATATCTCGTCGTTTTGAATTTTCACAGCTAAGGTGATTATATCAATCGATAGATCACGCCGTGATTAGCTTACATTCAAAATTTCAGCAAAAAATATCGTTGGATTTCCTTATTACTCAAATCGCGGTTATAAGCGGGTTGATAGCTAAAAGTTGTCGTGTTAACATTTCGTTCCGAAGGAACGATAACAGTTGTTATCGTACCTTACGTCTCTTCATTTCATACTTCTTCACGTAGATACACTAAAGGGGTGTGATCGTTATAATTCCAATGATTATGAACAACAAACAGTGTGAAATTTCTTTGGATAATCAGTTTCAAATCTGGGGTAAGTGTTACATTGTAAATAGTATACTGACTGTAAATGAGGATTAAACTCACATACATCTTTGATGCTGGTATTGTAAAAAAGTGATACGGGCGTTTGGTTTGTAACCAAACGATTGTTTACGATTCTGAGTGTAGAAACATTCGAACAGTGACATTTTCTGTCAGCGAACAATAGATGTAAACAAACATGTAGACGAACACTTTGTGTTAGTGTTATTTTGGACTGAAGACCCTATAGCGGCTGCATATATATTAAATAGAAATATTTTTTTGATTTTACTTTGAATTTATTCTAGCCTATTTTTTCGAGGAAGAGGAATTGAATGATGTTGTTATAATTAAAAGAAACAATTAATTGATCTGGTTTAAATTGTGAAATGTACACCCAAATAATGATTAATCTAGAGGACAAAACCTGGCATAAATATGTTCAATGAAATTCCTGAAATAATCGCATTTTAAATTCTACCAAGTTTGTCTGCTACTTCGACCCGCAATAGTGTCTGGTAAGATTTTGAAAGTCGTAGCATTGAAAAGCTTCCGGATGACAACAACAAATCCGCTGATTATGTTAAATACGCGTTTTAAGATTCAGGCAGTGTTAATGCTCCATGCCAACTATAATTAATCCCAATATGAACTCTAAAATGCACCATTGATTATAACAAATTAGCTCCTTGTACCATTAAACATACAAGTATTGTAAAACTGAAAGACTTAATAGGAAATCGGGCCGAAACGGGCATGATCAGAAATGGAAATAGTCATCTAAATGATAATATGTAATATATTTAAATGAGAGTTTGAAATTTCCAGACCGTACAGAATTATGTATTATAAAGCTGGTCATTTATTATATCATTTAAAGACAGACTACTTTTGATTGATAATACTTGTAACAAAGAAAGGAAAATGACCTTAAGGAAACATCCTAATTAAACCTGAGAATCGTGAATTGGTCCATCCCACTGATATTCCGCGATATCTTTTAATATCATCGTGTTGAAAATCAACCACCGTCAATAAATGAAAAACAAAACAAACAAAAAATTATATTTCAATTTCGCCGGTACAATTAACGATTATGTTTATAAACTGAATGTCGTACTCCATCAAGAATATTTTGCATATGTTTCGGTTTTGTGTATTTTGTTGTAGATACATGTGAAATATGAATAAATGTGTTTCCAATTATGAATATAAATATATCGTATGTGAATGAAACAATAGCTCACATAACTAGGCAGAAACAGCTTTGATTTAGGTGAAATCATAATTCGACAGAAACAGCTTTTATTTAGATGAAATCATAATTCGGCAGAAACGACTTGTATTCCGATAGATTTGCACATAATTTGTGCAGAAATGGACTTTCTGTAGTACTGTCAAAATTGAACATACAATGTACATGATCTCACATCTCAAATGTAGTTTCAGACTTTATTTGAGCACGAACGGGATATGTTTGAGTATGATCGGTCTTTAATTTGAAAGGATATCACTTAAACCATGTATTAATGAAACAGAGGCTGATATATAGCATAACCACTTATCATCGGTTAGTTTGATGAATCAAGAAACGATAATTAAATTATTAAAGAGTATTTTAAATTATTAAAGTTGACCCATGAAGGCTTTGTCATTCATTTCTTATTGTATATTTTTAGAATGTGTTTCACTATTTCTTGATACACTTAGTTTGCTGGGAAAATCTGTAAACACTTAATGATACAAACTACATGACGTTATCAATAGTTTTTCCTTGTATGTGTATGCTACATTTGTTTAACACGCCACATCTTCTCCATGCTTTTTTAAGTAGTATAATGATGAAGACGGGACATTTAATCCTCGCAAATAGTTTGGTGTTTTACAAAATGCGCAGACCGAAGCCTAGTATAATATTCAATTTGAAATACAGACAATGTCTTCGATTATTTTATTGTATTTAATAATCCTGATAACGAGCACAGCTGCAAGGGAAGCCTGTAATTTAAACCTTAGATCTAATAGATCTAGTCTTTACGGTTTATAAAAAACAGAGAGTTGTTTATGCTACTAGTAATTAGTAATGGTATGTTTGATTTTTGCATAATATATTAAATGTATTTCTAAGATAACTTTTATTTGTATTGATGCATTTTCAAATGTCATGTGTTACAGTTTCCTGATTACATCCAGATTGTAAACATACATCATGTTTGTCAGTTTATGATAGCTTCGACATCATTTCATTTCCAACAAAATGTACAAAATACGTTTTTTTAGAATTGTTACGAACCACGTCGGTATCATACACGATAAACGCGCGAATAACAAACAGTGATATATCATTTAGCTTCCTACGAAACATCTGTTAATTAATTACACCATACTATTACTAACGTTCGGTATGGTGCATCTTTAAGTGATTTAGTATCACTATCTCTCAACCAATAGCTTATTAAGTAGATTTTAGAAATAACCGATAATGAAATACATGACACATTCGTGAATCATACGGTAATGATCGGTTCCAAATAAAACAATAACAATCTGTCTGCTTTATACACAGACGAATAATGGGCATGCGCGGAACAAAGAGTTAAATATACACAATAAAATACGTGTGGTTCAATTTAATAGACACCAATATTCCAATTCATATTGTACTACTTCGATTAGGTATATGTGAACTCGGAGGTAACGTATACGTTCAGTGCTCTATACACATGCAAAACCGTAAACGTAGACGTCACATGTACATAGCAGGACAATAAAACAGTCATATGTGTGTAACAACAGTTACATTTTGTATCATATACTGACTGGAATCGACGATGTATCCTTGATACATAATGATGATTTATCATTTAGTTATGTATGTGTGGATCAAATACGATGCTCCATTCCACGATATGTGCTACACATACACGATTTGTGCTAAAAATAACCATTATTAGTTTATTACATTAGTATGATTAGTATTTACTTATTTTCAGTATCAAAATAATTGTCACAGTTGGTTTATTGCCATATAAGTATTGTGTGTCTAGTGTCTTGATTTACATTCCATTTTGAATAGCATCCCGTTGAGATTCGTGTAGTGTATTATCATTTTGACCCTATATCTATTTCTTGTGTTAGACACAGAATATATATATTAAAAAGTAGATGGCGGCTTTAATAGATACAATACATAGTCCAATGTTTTTTTTTCTGCATTATACAATTGATGCCTCCGTGATGGAGCGACATGACGATTTGACCACCCGAGAGTTGTTATGTTGTCATGACGACTCGAGGATGGGCAAATCGTTATGTCGCTCCATCACGGGGACATCAATTGTTTTACTATACGAATATTACTGTTTCTATCCAAATTGGACTTATTGAACATATTAAATATCATGTTTTGATTGTCCATACTATGTTAACATCAGTCTTCGCACACTAAAGCTTAGTTATAATTCCGATATGTTCATAAGTGGGTACTTACATGTACATTGTAGATTTTAATAATTTGTTTATCATTAAATATGTTGGAAATGCCGAGGAGTAAGCTACTGTGTTAATTGTAAGATTAGGCCCAACGCAACGGAGAATATATACCATTACCATAGGTCCCGGACCCGGAGTCTAAACAACTGTCAGACACGTCTCCGTACAAATTATACACAGGAAACAGAGATGAAGTGATGATTAAGAAATACTAGATAACATTTAATTAATGCTGGTTTACCTTTAATCAGGTGTTATACGTAAAGCAGCGCAAACGATTCGTCCTGAAGCCGCCATATCCCTATTACCCAGAACCTCTCTAGAAACATCAAGAGTAGCAAGTTACATCTCGAGACTACCCGGATGAAGGGCACGCGAGGGTGACATGACAAGGGTGTCATAACGATGGCGACATAGCGATTCGGGGGTGACATAACGGAATTTCAATCAATGCAGCGCGATTACAGATGACATGACGATTGGTTTTAATCACGTGATACTGTATTGACTAATCAGAAACGCTTATACATGAATGAGGTATAAAAATAGTGTTTAACATACAGTGGCATTGATAAGTCATAATGTAAATACATGTAACTGCTCGTTTTTGCCAACTTCTGTATTTGAGTCTTGCACACCAAACACCAAACCAATTAAAGAAAATGGTCCGGGAGAGCAAGATTTATCTGAACATAATCATTTATTTGCTATATGATATATGTTCAAAGATTTAAATGGTCGATGTTAAGTGATTAAATAGATTATGTTAAATACGCGCTTTAAGATTTAGGCAGTGTTAATGCTCCTTGTCAACTATAATTAATCCCTATATGAACTCTAAAATGCACCATTGATTATAACAAATAGTTCCTTGTACCATTAAACATATTGTAAAACTGAAAGACTTAATAGGAAATCGGGCCGAAACGGGCATGATCAGAAATGGAAATAGTCATCTAAATGATAATATGTAATATATTTAAATGAGAGTTTGAAATTTCAAGACCGTACATGATTATGTATTATAAAGCTGGTCATTTATTATATCATTTAAAGACAGATTACTTTTGATTGATAATACTTGTAACAAAGACAGGAAAATGACCTTAAGGAAACATCCTAATTAAACCTGAGAATCGTGAATTGGTCCATCCCACTGATATTCCGCGATATCTTTTAATATCATCGTGTTGAAAATCAACCACCGTCAATAAATGAAAAACAATACAAAAAAATCTTATATTTTAATCTCGCCGGTACAATTAACGATTATGTTTATAAACTGAATGTCGTACTCCATCAAGAATATTTTGCATATGTTTCGGTTTTGTGTATTTTGTTGTAGATACATGTGAAATATGAATAAATGTGTTTCCAATTATGAATATAAATATATCGTATGTGAATAAAACAATAGCTCACATAACTAGGCAGAAACAGCTTTTATTTAGATGAAATCATAATTCGACAGAAACAGCTTTTATTTAGATGAAATCATAATTCGGCAGAAACGACTTGTATTCCGATAGATTTGCACATAATTTGTGCAGAAATGGACTTTCTGTAGTACTGTCAAAATTGAACATACCATGTACATGATCTCACATCTCAAATGTAGTTTCAGATTTTATTTGAACACGACCGGGCTATGTTTGAGTAGGATCGGTCTTTAATTTGAAAGGATATCACTTAAACCATGTATCAATGAAACAGAGGTAGATATATAGCAGAACCACTTATCATCGGTTAGTTTGATGAATCAAGAAACGATAATTAAATTATTAAAAAGTATTTTAAATTATTAAAGTTGATCCATGAAGGCTTTGTCATGCATTTCTTGCATATTTTCAGAATGTGTTTCACTAGTTTTTGATACACTTAGTTTGCTAGGACAATCTGTAAACACCTAATGATACAAACTACAAACACATGACATTATCAATAGTTTTTCCTTCTATGTGTATGTTACATTAGCTTGACACGACACATCTTCTCAATGTTGTTTGATGTAGTATAATGATGAAGACAGGACAAATAGTTTTTGTTTTACAAAATGCACAGACCGAAGCCGAGTATAATATTAAATTTGGAATATATTTTTACAGACAATGTCTTTTATTATTTTATTGTATTTAATTATCATGATAAAGAGCACAGCGACAAGGGAAACCTGTACTTGAAACCTTAATATATCTAGTCTTTACGGTTTATAAAAAAACAGAGAGTTGGTTTATGCTACTAGTAATAAGTAATCGCATGCTTGATAATTGTATAATATATCAATGTATTTCTAAAATAACTTCTATTTGTATTGATGCATTTTCAAATCTCATGTGTTACAGTTTCCTGATTACATTCAGATTGTAAACATACATCATGTTTGTCAGTTTATGATATCTTCGACAGCATTTCATTTCCAACGGAATGTACAAAATACGTTGTTTTGAGAATTGTTATGAACCTCGTCGATATCATACACGATAAGCGCGCGCATAACAAACAGTGATGTATCACTGTTTCAAACCGAAATCTAGATGCAAACTGCTTTCATAGATGGCATTTGTTATAGCCTATTATCAAACTTGAGTCAAATTCTAATCCTGCAGGCCGTCGAAAGGATATACGGTCAGTGTTATATACACATACAAAACCGTAAACGTAGGTGTCACATAGCAGTGCAGTAAAACAGTCATATGTGTGCAAAAACTGTTACATTGTGTATCATATACTGACTGGAATCGACGATGTACCCTTGATACATAACGATGATTTATCATTATTTATGTATGTGTTAGATCAAATACGATGCTCCATCCCACGATCTGTGCTACACGTAAACGATTTCTGTCAAAATAACCATGAATAGTTTATTACATTAGTATGATTAGTATTTACTTATTGTCAGAATCAAAACAATTGTCACAGTTGGTTAATTGCGATATAAGTATTCTGTGTCCATTGCCTTGAATATATCCCATTTTGAATAACATCCCGTTTAGATTCGTGCTTTGTAATATCATTTAACCCGATATTTATTTCCTGTGTCAGGCGCAGAACATATCTATTAAAAAACAGATGGCGGCAAAACATAATGCAATGTTGTTTCTGGTGATTAACACACAGTGGTTTTGATAAGTCAGAATGTAAATACATGTAACTACTCGTATTTACCAACTTCTGTATTTGAGTCTTGCACACCAAACACCAAACCAAAACATTTAAAGAAAATGGTCCGGAAGAGCAAGATTTATCTGAACATATTCATTTATTTGCTATATGATATATGTTCAAAGATTTTAATGGTCGATGTTAAGTGCCTTATTAACAGCTTTAACAATAACAGAATAATGATTTTGCTAAAAGCTGGATCATCCGGAAGAAACACATCGACTTACTGTTCAATATCTGCAACAATTGTGCTCCGACCCACCAAGCCAGGAGAAAGGTGTTATGTCAGAATACCTTTACCGATTGGCCACTCTATCCTCATTCAGAAATATAGAAAAGTTTATTGCATATTGTGTCATTCAAAGTGTATTGTGGTGCGATTATGCTTATACATCTATCACTACAATATTATGAATGTGTAGTTTGATCAAATAAAAATCTACATACATGCCTATAACATACTAGTCAGGAACCTTATGAACCACCTATTCAACTTATTTCATTATAGTGTTTGTATACGTATATAGTTCACACCAATTATACCTTGCGGTCGATATATTTAAGGATTAACTTGAATACATTGTTTATGTTACAGAAATATAAAATAAATATATACTTTTAGGAAATAAACCGCGAAGTGTTGTGTTATATCTCCATAACATAAAAAAATATATATTCAAATTAATCCTTATAATTCAATTTACTAAAGACAATATCTTCATTTGGAGACTCGTTTTTCTATGGAATCATTACGCCTTTATGTAAATCAGAAGCGATGTTACAAACAGCGCCGCGGTTTTTTTTTTCCTTTATGGGCTGATAAAGTAAATGGAAATGGAAATTCTTTGTTACAAACAAAATTAGATTATATATAATATATAATTTATATATGACTTTCACTTCATATATTTTTACATACATATTGCTTTGTTACTTCAGCAAAAATAGTAATTATCAAAGTTGGAACATGTCACGTCTTTGTGGCTGGATTTTAAAGAAAAGGCCAATGACCAATCACTCATGCAAACTTCGATCTGCAATAATTTTGGCTAATATCTGTCAATTTCGCCAATGGTATAACTGATTTATCGAACAAGTATATAACAATCGATTTTAACTCAAAAATTGCTATTTGTTACTTGACTTTAAACAATACCGTATTGAAACATTTTACACAAACCCATGTCATATAATTGAGAAAGGATATACTATAATATTTAACTTGCTTTGCTTTATGTGATATACTAAATAAGTCTGAGAACAAACGTTTATATACGCAGGCTGAAATAGAGTTAAACATTTGATTTGAGATTAAATTGTGTTATTTTTTGTATGCAATAAACTTTAAAACGAAGCACTGGAATGATGTCAGCTGTTCGCGGAAACATCAATAACGTTATTGTACCACACATAAAGCATGTGTACGATCAATAAGAACCATTATCAGTATGGCGTGTTTTAATACAATATCGTTCACGCTCGAATAATGGCCACGTATCGATTACAATATACACGTATACGATATGTTTAGTTTAATTCAAGAGACAATGACGTTCTATGTTCATTGTTCTACCTCATGTAGGCATGTGTTAACACAGCTTTTAATAATTTACGGGTAATGGTCTAAAATGAAACGGACCATTAGCATAAGGGGTATATAATACCACGGGAAATGGTTTAAAATTATATGGACCATTAACATAAAAGTTATACGATACTATGGAGAATGATCAATAATTACACAAACCATAAACATAGAGTGTACACGATACTACGGACAATGGTTTACAATTACACAGACCAGGAACATAGAGTGTATACGATACTACAGGCAATGGTTTACAATTACACAGACCAGGAACATAGAGAGTTTACGATACTACGGGCAATGATATATAATTACATGGATCATTTACATAGAGGGTATACGACACCACGGCAATGATCTATAATTACATGGACCATTCAAATAGAAGGTATACGAATAGTCTACCATTACACCGACCATTAACATAAAGGGAGCTCGATACTAATAACAATGATATATAATTACATGGGCCATTTACATAGAGTGTGTACGTTACTACGAATAATGATATATACTTACATGGACCATTTACGTTGAAGGTATACGATACTACGGGCAATGATCTATAATTACATGGACCATTAGGTAGCAGTGTGCAGTTAGACTGAATGGCCATGGGTGATATTTTTATTAAGCAGAAAGCCCCTGTTTTATTATATGCATGGAAAATTTAAAAAAATGTATATGTGCTAAAATTGGTGAATTCAATCTCGAGACTTATATGCAGGCTTCACATTTGCATAAAGAAATTCAACAAAATGGGTTCGAGATTAATGGTTAAGGGGGTATCCGAATGTGCGTCTAAGACGGAAAAACTCAATTCTGTAGCAGCAGAAATTAATAGCCGCGGTACGAGGTAAGATTGCTCAAAAGTTAATAATATACATATGTCGAAATAGGCTCAGTTCCGCTATCACGACAGTAATGCTTGGTTTTAAACTGTATTCAAGAAACAAATTTCTAGTAGAGGGGGTGTAATTTTGGGTTGAAAATGCCATTTTTTTTGCAATTTTTCAAAGAAAAAAATTGGTTACCATGGTTTTTACAGGCTCATAAAACAACAAAATGCAGACCTCTCCAAAATGAACTCTGCATGACAATTGCAAATGTTGTGTAGATTAAACATATATATACTTTTATATAGGTGTTATTTAAGGTTAAAAAGCTGTGTGTACATGATTAAAGCCTGCACATTATTTTGCTGAATTTTTCAAATCTACTGTACACTGCTACCTTAACATAGAGGATATACGATACTACGGGCAATGATCTATAATTACATTGACCATTTACATAGAGTGTATACGATACTACGGGATATGATCTTTAATAACATGGACCATTTACAGGGTATACGTATAGTCTACCATTACACCGACCATTAACATAGAGGGATCTCGATACTACGGGCAATGATTTATAATTACATGAATCATTAACGTAGAGGGTATACGAATGGTCTACCATTACACCGACCATTAACATAGAGGGAGCTTTAAATTTAAACAAATTCACTATATACCGATCTAATCCCTTTAACAGATTGCTAACGGAGTGCTAAATACATAGTAGCCTCAATCTTGACGATTTTAAATGTATCTGGAGTATATCGTCAACCATATTCGTAATCATACACGTATATGTCCAAACATATTTTTATAGGTATTGTACTTGGCTCTTCATAATTTTATTACTGACTTATGTTTGTAATGTTAAAGGTAGGTTTCGCCCAATAAAATCTAAAGACTACGAAATTGAAATTTATCCTGTACATAGATATAATCTTCAGATCATTTTTAATGCATACCGCGAACTATATGGGTGATCAGTTGCCTAGCTTGACCAGGAAAATACTCCTCTAAAAATAGAGTGATGTCAAGCTTTACATAGAAAATGACGTATTTTTTTCCAAAACGAGGCCTCATCAACAAACTGAAGCGTGCAACAAAAAGTCAGATAGCAGTGACAGTCTTGTCACGGTATGTTCAATAAAAAAATAACAACAACAAATCGAAATGTGATGGACTGTTTATATGTATCATATCATCTAAAACACTTCATGTTACTTACATACGCTCGCTAGCTTAGTACATCAAACATATATCTAGTAAGTCTGTCGCTGTATGTGCGCTGGCATATGTGTTGAAATTTAACTCACCACGTGCAACAGAATCCGGACAATTTCCGCTTGAGACGTGGCTTCTGTTTCTTCTTTTGCTACATGTCATCTATGAATTTCATTCCCTAGAGATTTCATAGGGTGCTTTACCGATTCCATTCTAATTTCCTCGTCTTTTTTGCCGATTCAGATACATTTTTTTTCTCACACGCTTTCGTTCAGCCATTTTGTTTACTTTTAGTGCGTAACAATGCGCATGCGCGAAACTTCGATAACACAATATATCGCAGCTTCACTTGCATACTATTCTGTCCGGATGACAATCGCAATAAATCAAGGATTTTCTTAAATTTTGTATTCAAGACACATTTATTTAATCTCATACACATACAAATATTAAATTGAGGTATGTTTGATACGTTTTTTTCATCTTTTCTTCCGTTTATCGGATTTTACACAAAAAAATTTATTTGGTTAGGCAAAACCTACCTTTAATTCATGTGCGAATACATCGTAGAGTATGTGTTTTGGCATCGGTCTGTAGTATAGTCTGCAAATCTAAGACAATTAATGATGCTGCATGATAAGATTTATGTTAATAGTACTTCCCTATGAGTATGTATAGCCAATATGGTTATTATTATCATTGCGCCAAAACAGGTACATATACGAGTGTGTGTGATATTTAGTAATCTACTGAACTATACATTGTACCGTCTAACAAATCGAATTGTAATTGTGCTAGTAATTAAGTAGAGGTATGGGCAATTTATTACTGTGTACACTATATGAATAATAACGTTAAGATCACTTATGCTTATCCTCTCGACATCTGCACCCACAACCCGATTATGCATTTAAACTACTTGTACGCACTTTGTTCTCTTCTCTCCTACCTCGCCCCTCACCCTACTACCCATCTCTACCACAAATGTAATATATTCAATCCGAGCATGAAACGCTACTTTTCACTTACTGTTATATGTAAGTGTTACTTAAATGCCTGATTGTCTAAGTTCCTATCGTGTTCGGGTTGGTCTGTTTTATTACTGCATTACTTCCCGTGTCAAAAGTAACTTATGTTTAAACGACACTATTTACATAATTATATCTATTGTTTTTAATCCTAACACATGGTATGTACTTTCACCTATTTTATCTCCTAAATAATATTACTCGTGTCACTTACCATGTCCCAGTTGAAGTTCTGGATGTTGCCCTAAACACACTGGTGTTGTTATGTGTAATTGCGATGTCGAGGATATCATTATTACATTATAGCTTCAAATTATCAAAGAAAGTAAAAAGAAAAACATCTTTTTTTTTGCATCATGATTACTGTTTCCCAATTTGACAAAATATTATTATATACTTATAACTAGAAAACGGGCGTATGACTTTAATTAACTTGTTATTTATTCAGAAAATTGTAAAAAACAAAAGTTATCTTAACTATATCCATTTGATGCTTTCGTCTCTGACACCATCGAGTAATCAGAAACACCTTGCATTAGTACATCGCTATAATGGCCCTGTTAGAAAAGACAAATAAATATATAGTTTTTATTGTTTATTGAAATTATAGCAATTTATCTGCTTCATTTGATTCATATTTTCTCTTTTGTAATCACAGATTCAAACAAAACAATTATGTCTAAAATTCAAGCCCAAGTGTCCACTGGAATCCGCTGTCAAAGTCACTCGACAGAAGATGCCATGTTCATCTGTGTTAACGTCGGATGCAATGAAAAGCTTGTCTGTAAACGATGTTTCACAAAGTCGGGTGATCATTTCGGACATGAAATTGATTTATTGGACGACCATGTTGAAACATTTAAGAATAGAATAAGAGATACTAAGTCGGTTACAAGGGATAATGTTCTTGTTCCCTTACGGGCAGAAGCCAAGAAGGTTGAAGACAAACTAAAGGGATTCGATCCGTTTACAGCAACTTTAAACAAACACATCGAGGACAGAGGCGAGAAAATTATCAATAAGACCAAACAGTTGGTTATCGATTTCAAGCAAAAATGTAGCCAAATAAGAAAATCAACTCGCCAGGGATTGGAACAATACCGCAAAGGACTTTTGGCAAGGATAAGCGAGGCCGAGGCTGACCTGACTGCATTTGAGAGGTGTCTGTCAGATAATTGCAATGCGGACATTGCAATTGTAGCTACAACAGGATTATCGAAGCAGTATGAAGACGTCGAATACCCAGCTAACATCCAGGAGGTGTCATTCAAAGCAAGTGAGAAGGCTCTGAATGATCTGGAAAGTCTTCTTGGGACTCTTCAGGTTGAGAAGGGGGGAAGGAATAGGTATGTATCATTTTACAGGTAATTGATATGTTGAATTATGTTAAATTCGCACCTCTCTTATGCATTTTAGGTCATCTGAACCGAAGGGTATGATTGAGCATCTTTCAAAATCTTTCAACGAGTCACAAACTTATCGGGGACTTCTAGCGTCAACTAATGATGACCGTTTAGAATCATGTACCTCTTGTTTATCTTTATATATTTAAATTTGGAACATTTAGGCTCTGCAATAATGTATTAACATTGATAAAAATATAACATTAAAATATATCCATACAGATGTAAAGAGGTGGTTCAACTGAAAATGTAAATATATGACAAATGCATACATGTCTGTATAAGTTTACACCCTGTATGCAATTTCACAAACTATCAAAAAAGTTCCAATATGATGGTTACTTATTAATAAATGGTCTTACATAAAGTGATCTGCTAGAATTTTTTTCCTTAATATTTTATTACATCAGCCTCCACTTTGAATGTTTAATGTAAGACATATAAACGGTATGTGTTAATAATAAATATTCTATGATTATCCACTATTCTTATTGGTAGAAAGATGATCACGTGGTGTTTGATATATAGGATATATACTCGTTGTGTCGAAATTGCGCTTATGAATGGTGTACAAGTGGTACCGTCATCTGACCATTGGTCTCCTAAATTAGCACGTACACCAGATAATCATTTTGACATTTGTTAAAAAAAAACATAATTATCTAATATAAAATATAAGGACCTTTTCATTCGGTCCATATGCTGTTGTACCGTCCTGGTAGATTCTACAATAATGACGTCTTGCTACACCAGCGTACATTATTCGATTTTACCAAAGCACCATAAATGTTTAACCCAAACATGGTATATATGTTAAGTTAAAACCACCCTAAGTATATACAACGTTACTACACTTATAATAACAATAATATTGCTTCATTAGAATCATTTTGAAAATAAATGGCATAAAAGTTTAGTATAAATAAAGTATATCCTTGATGTGTTCTTGGCAGATCAAGCAGAGATACCTCTTCATTGTATCTAACATCAATTTATCAAGGTTACCATGACAAACATATTGCAAATCTACTATTAATAATAACTTGAACGCAATGTCATTTTGGAGAGGTGATATATGGTATGATAATGTAGCAATTATTTCTGCGAATGTAGCAAAATAAATGTCCCTCGACCCGTTAAACAATATCAAGCCTATATATGTTTCAATTAGCTGATAGTCGTTCTATTATCACAAGATACAATTGTAATACAAACGTATTCTGTTACTCCCTAAGCTGACATCGACATCCAAATATTCTCAAAAGTTTATAGCAAATCGATTGACAGAAACTGAATTCCATCCATATATGAAATACAACGCATATTACGTTTCAAATGTTTAATTCAAAAGGCTAAATATAAAGATGCACAGCCTAACTAACAATAACGGTATAGTGTCCGATGTTGTGCCGATGGAATTTAATAATAAAGACGTTTTATGCTTCATTCTAGGATCAGAGCATTGGGAGCTAAAGTACAGATGCCACAGGCAGAAGCAAGGGTTCCAGCTAGAAGGTGAGCCACACATATACACTGTATAACAATTCCATAAAGTTTACAAGCCAACAATAAGAACATATTTAATTACAATAAACGTATAATATTCATTATATTATTCTCTATAAATGTATTTAAAGATGCATGAGATGTTTGTGAAAATATCCAGGTTATTTTTTCCTGAAACATAAACATAATGGTTTGGTGAAACTTGATACTTCGAACTTCTATATCTCGATCATACCTATAATCTTTGTATCGTTTTACAGTAGTCATGTCCCCATAAATATACAGTTAAATACAAACTTTACGTGGACACTTGATTTAATCAAGAATAAATTGTAGCTCACATTGCCTGATATTTTAATTTTTTATACCTACATACAGAGAAGAATGAACAATACTTGTATGCCAGCGATATGTGTAGAATATCGTAGAATGTTCAATTCACCATTAATCAATATTTGTCTGTATTACCGCAGTGTGGTAATGACACAGGAACTAGGTACCCCCTGAAGTGAGAGTGAGAAAATCAGGATTTGAACAGAGCTAAGATTGTCGCTTTTATCTGCATTTTAAAAAGTTTTTGGATAGTGATGTTTGGTACATGTGTGTCCGAATATATCAGCCACACAATGATACATAAATGGGTGTCGCAAAAAAATTAACATGTACCACAGCAAGGGAGGTACCGACGTAAATCGCCTGTCGTTAGAACAGATGCTGGAAAAAAACTTTCCCATAAATACATGATTTAGTACCACATTACTTTATTATGATATATACGGGTAGATTTACAAGAAAAAATACTTCTCAGCGCCATCTATTAATGTTACGGGAGCAATGTAAAATATCGGTGGTGTACGGCTCATAGGTGATATTTTGATTGCCGGATGTACGGCTCATAGCAAACGAGGTGTACGACTTATAGTGACCTCGATATTGGTAATTATCATAAATATAATAAATGAGGTGTAAAATTATATAGATCATGTTTGTTTGATGATTATACATATATTTTTCAGTCAGATGACATATAACGTCAGTTAATTTAGAACAAATTTCCCGACAATACGTACATTTGTATTTAGATACGTCTCCATCTGGATGTCTTAACTTTGCATGTACATTTGTATTTCTGTCACAGAAAATTGTGATTGGCTGGATCTTTTTCACCAGAATTGCATGATATGTATTTTTTAAAAGTTGCTGATGAGGTGATGATCTAGTCGCTTCACCAAGGTCATTCCACGTACATGCTGATAAGAATGTATGAAAGAAGATTTAGTTAGAAAAAAGTCTGTGAAAAGGAAATTTATAATTGCTGTCCGTTCTTAAAGGCCCACTACCTATTTTTTCAATTTGTAAAATTGGAATGTAAAACGAGATTGATAGTCGCAAAAGTTATTAACTAACTGTTGATACTACACTTATCATCATCTTTTTATCAAAATTTTGAGTAAAATGAATGAAATGATAATTTTCATAACGCGGGTCGTCATATGTTTCCCGCCGTTGTCCTAAATACTGCATGATAAATGGATATTATTGCGCAAGTTGGCAAAACCTCGAAATGAATCTCCACACTCATCATATAACACGCAGGGGATTTTGCATATGTTTGGTGTTGTTACCTCATTTTAGGCCTTCGATATGTAGTTTCTTATATTATTTATGTTTTTTAAGAAACTTTTAAATTTTGCTAAGGAAATGTATACGTAGTGGGCCTTTAAAGCATAGTTAAAAGTATCAGCGACTTTTGGAGGAAGAAGTGAATAGAGAAAATTTGGTGCTAAATTATCCTCGATTTTGTTGACTTAACTGTAAGTTTTCTACATTTGCGTCTCTTAGAAAGTGTCACCAGGCCCTTTTCGGGTGGCCAAGTAATTACGATGTCCCGACATATTAGGCCACGAAAAAAATATGGGTTTAGGGTTACCCGACCGAACCTATTTTTTTTCTTCACTTTTCTACGAAAAAAAAAGGCGGGATTTAGACCTCAGACTCCGGTTCCGGTCATTATTTTAGAGTGAAATACATTAAAAAGAAATCCTTCCGACCTTTTTTTTTACCAATGTAACCCTAAACAGACTTTTTCTTCAGAGCTCTCCACCTCTGGGATGCGGGTTCGGATCCCATGAGGGGCAATTGCCAGGTATTGACGGTTGGTCGATGTTTTTTTCTCCTGGTAATCCAGCTTTCCTCCACCGACAAACCTGGCACGTCCTTAAATCGCCCTGGGTGTTCATAGGGCATTAAACTAATAAAATCAAAACCAAACATTTCCGAAAATAATGCTGCATCAGTTACATATGAAAAAACAGTAATAATTCTTCCGGCTTCACGTTGAGGTATTTCTAAGCATTTTATTTATAATTTTTAAAATATCTTTTCCATGTGCAATAAACTGCAAATAACTAAATACTTTAATTCTTATTCACATTCAGTATCGCTATCGCTTCATTATCCTCACAACTATCATATATATCATCATCATGATTTTCATCATCATCATCATCCTCATCATTATCTTTATTTCTAACCTTGACAATGGATCAGATATCAAAAAATATATTTCTTAGTAGTCAAACGTATTATCACAATTTCGTGAATATTGAATATAATTAGATCTACAAACGATAACCTATTTGTGTGTGGGAAGTGCGTTTTGTACGTGTCTTTATGTTGCAATGCACTGATTATGAGAAACAAACAAACCCCAATTGTATGCATGATTGTACTGTTATTAACACTAATAATGTAATAATGATACATGATATGCATTATTTCAAGTCTTGAATAGTTATCCTTTTAGTTTTCATCATTTCATCACTGAAAAGATATATAATATTAACTATAGGCCGTACAACTCCCTTTTATAATGTAAATATGTACCGTACACCTCTCGAGATAAACATTTGCTATGAGCCGTACACCTCCTTCGCTATTTGCCGTACATCATTGCGATTTGGACAAGCCTTTTGATTAAATGAAACGGGTTGAGAAGTATTTTTCTCATGAATCTACCCTTATATATCATAATAGGGTAATGTAGTACTAAAATATATATTCATGGTCGATGGAAGTTCTTTTCCAGCATCTGTTCTAACGACAGGCGATTTACGTCTGACCTCCCTTGGTATGGTGGCATGTTTATATCTGTCAAGTTTGTTTGCGACTTTTCTCGAAAACCATTTATATATCATTGTGTGGCTGATATATTCGGAAACACGTGTACTAAACGTCAGTATGCAAAAAACATCTCAAAATGCAGATAAAAGCGACAATTTTGCCTTTGTTCAAATCCTGATTTTTTTCACACTCTCGCTGCAGGGGGTACCTAGCGCCGGTGACATTAACACAAGATGATTATGGTCGTTATATTTCATGAATCGTCTCAAAGGTGTGATCAAGAGGTTGATAAAATCCGTGATACTGATAAAAGAATAAGTCTTAATTAAAGTAAAATATATTCTACATAATTGAAATACAAATAATCTTCAATATTTCAAGAATCAAGACAACATTACATTTAAAGAATGTAAGTTAATGTTCTAGTAATAATGGTTTCTAAAACAAAGTTACCATTTAAGATCAATATTTAAATGAAAATGTCCAACTTCACACCAGTTGACAATTAAAACAAAAGTAAATATGATATGCTTTGTAAGTGGACAAAATACCCAATGCTGAAATATTGTACCAAGTTGTTCATGTGGAAGGAAGGAGAAATGTTGATGATATACTGGTTGTTAACCAACTTTCTAATACACTGTAACAGTTACGATTGTTCAAGCTAAACCTATGTATAACTGAGCTTACATAGAAATGCGTGTCTTTCCAGGCTTCGTCCTATATAAAAGTTCTTTGGAAAATACAAACATGTAAATTTGATCTACGTCCTTATTAAAGGCGTTTTTTTTAAAGTTAATGTGTCGGTATTGTCAGTTCTATAATAAATCATTATCATGACCGTCCGTTCGCAAACATTAAAGTTGACATCTTCAAATCACTAGAATTAATTCATCTTGATCTATAAAAGACAAGTTTACAAATTTTTACCACTGTAACCTAGACGTCATATATTGTTATTATGTAATGGGAATCGGCTGTTCGTGTATAATAATTACTGAATAAACTGTAATTCGGTCAATCGGCTTATTCTGTCTGGCGATAAAGAAATGTAGATAATATTACGTTTATTATCATTGCAGAAGTATGCCGCAGGAAGATACACGGCCACAGGTAGGCTTAATAGGATAATGAAACACCTGTTTTGCTTTACATTTCTTTAATGATGGAAATTCTATTAAAATCAATATATAAGAGGTGTTTACAAACTTAAAGAAAGAAAATCACTGTTATATTGGTTTAATTTGCTTTATTGTTGTACGTTAATCGAAAAATGTCCTTGGATAAGAAAGTAATTAAATATAAAAGAAACTTGAAAATAGTGTTTTGTCTTATGAACAGTCGTTTATTATTGTATTATAAAACTATTATATTGGATTCAGTTATCTCGTATTGATGCTTCCTTTATGTTCTGATGTCGATTTGGCTATGTTCGTAACATGTTGCTATATAAATGTAGATATTGTAATTTCCAGTTTCCATGTTAATTATGGTTAACATATTGTACCCAATATGACCATATATCGATACATATACACAAACATTTGTCAATTTGTCAAATGAATCACATTGGTAGACGTCTTACGATTTCAATCAGAGCGTTTTCTTTACTACACATGTCCTCACATAAGCACGTGACCATTGCGAGCGACTATATTAGGACTTAGTCGGCAACTATGTCCAGAACATCCCGCTTTTGTATTCATATCGTGGTCGTAGTCAAAACGCCCAGCTGTGATGACGATTGACATAGAAATGGAAATCTATCAGCACAGCCTGATGTTTTTCGCTATATCCGTTTGGTGTTTTTTTAATGTCATACCAATTTTAAATGAAGGAAAATCGATTAAAACAACGAAAAGCAAATATGTGCTTCTGTGTTAGAGAGTTAAGCGACACCGAAGAACCGTATTTAGTGTGGTGCCATCGGAATATGTCAATTCTTACATTATATACCAATGTATAACAACGTTTAACTTGCACGAATATACTAATGAGCGACGAAAGGAAATGCAATATTAACCCATACACGAGTCAGAAAAGTAAAATTATCCAATTGTAGTAATGCAATTGTGATTTTCATGTTATACAAATGCTATATAAATATAAAGATGCATATACATGTCTTTCATGTCGTGATATATAATTTAACTGTCGATTATTTTATTCACAGAAAACCTGTCCTGAGTGTCAGGTAAGTACCGATGTTTATCTTCTGTCGGTAGGGACATTTTGTTTTATTTATATGGTGGTCAGAGAACAGGAATATTAACTGCTTAATTGATAACGGTTAGATTATTTAGGTTATAGTATATCGTTAATGGCTCAGTGGCGTTGATACATCAGATGTTTACGTGAATCATTTTGACAGGATCCAATCATTGTAACAGATAAGACTAGTTTTTAGATATCCCAACTAACCCATCTGAATCTATATGGGGATTTGTTGTTGTCTTATTCTCGCTAAATCAATCATTTTTATGTTACAGCACAAGGGGAATGACTTCATAGTAAGTATCCTATGTTATCAAATTGTCAGTCATATACAATAGTGAATCTTTTACTGAGACGTTAAACTAGTATTAATAGAGAAATGTCATTGAACATACACGTCTAAATAACGTATGTTCTTTCTCAGGAATTATCATAGTATTAAACGGACATAGCAGTATCATAAATCATCGAGCGGATACCAATTATATATCTATATCAAAATCGTATCACTTATTGTTAGAATATCACCAGTAACATATCCGTGATTAGATGACACTATTAATCAAGACTATGCAAGTATTATCAACAACTCAATGTTTTTATTAACCGCAAACATAATAATGGTGTAAACAAAGTACATAACAGTTGCAATTTGCCAAAAAGTAGTGTACAAGCTAATCCAGTTGATATACATAGATAATCCTTATAAATTATTTTCAAACTTATAACGTTAGCATATCAAGGATTCGGTGACACTTACATTAATATAAGTATAATAACGTACCACCTTACCTTTTGTATTACATACTTTCACATGAAGCTACAATCGAAACATAAAATAGTTATATCAGAGACGACAGTTATCTGATGAGTATTACCAAGCTTTATATTGTATGACTGGATAAGAAGGATAGGGATATTCTACCGGAGGGTCACAAAATGTAGTAAACCCTTAGGCTTACCGAGGGTTTTGCAACATTTTGTGATCCCGGGGGTAGAATATCTCTATCCGCCATATCAGCTTATGAAAGAGTATTTTTCTTTCATATCTCTACATTTTACTGCAAGTTTACAACTATAATATCCAGCCATTTTGAAATTAATTCGAAGAAATCCACGACTGGAAGTCAATGTTCTATACATGAAAAATTACGTGATATTTTCAACACAAATTCCGTTGTTTGCATCTTTTAGAGTAAAACCAGTCAATTTTGTGAAAAAAAAGGTTAATATTTTACCGAGGATAGAGTGATTATGTTGACGCTGTGACGTCACGAGGCTTTATTGCATTGGTAGCCATGCAATACAGCCTCAAACGACATTGGTGTATAGCCCTAGACCAGCCAGTATTACACCCGTAGGTATGAAAGAATATATGTTAAGTCTGTATCACTTAAAGTTATGTTAACATTAGTAATGTGTTGTAGGTAAACACGCTAAACCAAAGTTTAGTGAGATGCAATTTCACTATCTTAGCTTAAGATAAGGTATTAAGCCGAATTTACTACAGAGATCATAAATGTTTTTATCTATGTCTGCTAGCTGATCCGATGTCATGGTTGTTAAAGGACACGAGACTAATATTATAGAAGAAATTATAATGGGTAATATAGCTGTATCATTAAACTAAATATTGACAAAATATTTAAAATTACCAAAAGCATAAATAAGAATGGATTGATTGAAAAATAACCTCATAATTAGCAGCATTCTGTTGAGATCAATACTTGCTGTTCAAAATATACACACCGTAGCCCAACATAAAATTAGATATCAGAAAACGAAATAAACGTATTGATACTCCATAGAATAAAACAAAATTAAATGACCTCTACGTGAAATAAAAAATAATAAAAGTGCGAAACGTTTACGTAGATGAATATGTACCCCATTCTTAAAAATCCCAGGTGCTAAGTGATACAGACATAACCGATGTTAACATAACATATACCAATATGATTATAGATAAAGAACAGTTACAATAACAGTAAAATTGCATGTTGATAAAATTGAACCAAATACTTAAAAAAATGATGATAGTGTTCTGACTCCAGCAT
>NC_091141.1:31361387-31437002 GCF_041381155.1 Argopecten irradians | reverse complement strand
TTTGATAGGGTCTTTTTAACCCCAAGATGTGCTCCTGCTATACCATTGTGTAGCTGAGTGAGCACATACTCACAGAGACTTGTAGGGATTACTATTTGGTAAATGAGTTGTCCCCCTTTGTTTGACTCCCATTTATGACACAAAATGTCATTTTTCTTATGTTTAGGGAGTGAAAGCGAGACCAGTAATATTTTACACTTTCCTTCATATGGGATATGGCTGGCCATTCTGGCTTTTTGCCATCTTTTACCCAGCAAATTACTTCCTTCAGGACATTGTCCTCAATTTGCCTAGTTTTTTATGTCTATATCAACTACTTGTTTGCTGATATCAACATTTATTTTTCCTTTTTCAGGAGGCTGTCCCGTTTTATCTGAGTTTGAAGTGCTGATGCCCCTCTGTGCCGACTAAACTGCACAAATCAACAGAGTCACAGTGGGATCTCAAAGTATTCAGTCTGGAACTGTTAGTATTGCCAAACGGATTCGTTGGGTATGACCTTGGCTCAGTAGGAAGAGTGATTATTGTCATACTTTTACATAAAGCCCACCTGTCCCCGCCCCCCCCCTTGAACTAATGGCCGAATTGGTTTGATTATACAGGGTCTGCCGGGCCTTTGGGAACATGCGGATTCGGACTTGGGTTAGCACGGAAGGTTCGAGACTGAGTTAAAGGAATAGGTTGTCAATCAGCCTAAATTCTCCTTAGTCTAACTGCCCTTCAGGATTTTTAGAAGTTATTAGCCAATGTCATGGCCCCATGAAAATCGGTTAATTTCTTTAAAGTAATGACCGTAGAAGGCTGAACGACAAGGTAATCAGTGAAAATGTTCCACACCTGAACTGACTATTGCCTAAAGTTCTATCCCTGGTCTACCAGCCAGTATCTCTCGCTCGAGTTGCTTGCAAAATGCCTTTGCTGTAGTATCATCAATGGTCTGCTCTCCTACATACCCTTTTGTAGATTTGGCAGATCGGGATAGAGTTGCTACGAAGGCTATCCATGGCGAGGCCATCAGCTATCCCAGAAGGAACAAAAGATCCCATTTTCTGGAATAGAAGCCAATATGTCGGTGCCTGGTGATAAAGCACGTTTGAGCTTGATCAAAAGGCCACTATGACAGTTATCCATAGTCCATTTAAATCTCTTGAAACCTTTCTCAGCGTATGTTTAATGCTCAGTGGTTCTTGCTTTTTATCTGCAAAAATACCACAAACTAAAATTCTCCTAATAGTAGGAACAGAGTCCAGGAAAACACCCGTACCTCCTTATCCGTCGATCTGAGGTGTTGGCCAGATTTACACAACTGCGCCGTATTTTTTTTACCCAGATCATTAAACGAATTACTTATTCTATTGTCTTCATGTCCACACTAAAAAAATAAACTCGCCCTTTGAAATAGTTTACATTTGTTAATATGTGTACTTGCTAGAGTTTGGCTTCCCGTAACAGAGGTCAAGTCCTGCCGTTATTTCTCATGATGAGTTCTTCTCAATATAGAACTTGGCCAATAACGATTTATACTTCATCAAGGTAATATCATGCACTAGCTTCCAAGATTTCGGAGGGTTTGTGAGAATCTTTTTCCACATGTAGTCTTTACGAAATGTGCGCCTGAGTGCATTGCCATATACCCAAAGGGCATTCATACCAAATTACCCCCAAAGTCAAAATCCAGTGATCAGCAAAGGCTGAGTTTTGGTCTGTCCTCTTACCGGTGTTACCTCCACTTGCCAATATGCAACTCTTAGCGATCAATGGTTGAAAACCATTCATTGATCCCTAAAAAAGAGACTTTCAACGTGTTGTAATACTAGTTCTTGGTAAGGGTGGGACTGCTACTTTGATTGTTTGTTTACATTTAAGAGCGTCTGTACAGTCCAAAACTAAACCGGATTACATATCTATCCCTTGTTCTATACAAGAAACTATAGTTAGAGCTCCCTCCAGGGAGACTCAGATTTCTGAATTATGCCCTTTACTTGCCTTAGCTTTACATAGCTCATCTTTGGGCTATCGATCCAATTTTGTCCCGTTAGAGGATTATAGTCTAGGAGGTTCTGAACGTATGCGGTGCGCGGGTGATCCACTCTATGTAACAAAAACTTATGATGATATCAATAATCAGTTAGATCCAAGACTCTTCTGATGTTTTTTGAAAATATATATGTTGAAAAACTCTAGGAGGTTTAAGCGGATATTACATTTCCTATTCTCTTCCTATGAGATTATGTGTTCATTAACATGCGATTCTTTGAGATCTCATAGTAGGTTAAAATGTTACTGAACAATATTTTCATTTTGGTTCAGGTAGTTATACCTTTAGCTCTTAAAGTGAAACCTCTTTCAGTCTGGTTCTATACACATAGGCTGACAGCCCGAACATATTTGGCTTCAACCTGTATCTTTGTAAAGCTTTGCAGCATAGAATTTCCCATATTCAAGAAGATAAAACGCAATAGGGATTGATACCCAAAATCAGGGTCAACAAATGGCTTTTGCCAAGTAGTAAATTAGTTCTACTCAATTATTTTGGTTAGAAGCTTCAATCACATAGCGATCTTATCTATTGTATATTCGGGTCCTTTGTGCTCTCCCGGGGTATGCTATAAAAATGAGTCTACTGTTTGGAGGGATTTCAATATCCTTACAAACAGCAGATTCTCTACGCAAAATTTGGAATATGTTCCTTACACTGGAAAACCTAAAACACGGACCAATTTTCTTCACATCAACTGTCAAGAACAGTTCTCTTTCAGGTTAATTACCTAACAGAGTGTTGTGGTCTATTGAACATCTTAACCGAGTATTTCCATTTTGACTTTATTTTGAAAATGAGGAATTCATGTGGGTATATTTTTAAAGAACCAATTTTCAATTGTTTAAACCAACATTTTACCTTATAAATGGTTTCCTCTTCCCGGATTGCATGTAACCCATAATAAGGTTAACACTAGTGACCTGAGGTTTATCATCTGGTATCCACCGGTTCTGTATGTATTGGTTTACTCACAATTATTGATACGAATGGCACCCTGTATCTACTGTAATAGGGCAGTGTTACCAGTGTGTTACCAATTTTGGCACTGGGTAAAAAGGCCAATCATCATGTTTTATGTAAAAATTGTTAACTAAAAACGACCTTAGGGCTTTCGCTCTATCCTCAGCTGACTTCCGACCCTTGGAACTAGCAGCACTTCTAATGGTTTTCCGCAGGACTGGTTCTTGGTTTTTGACGGTTATCAAGCCTTTGATCAGTTACCATGTTTGTTGGTTTTGTTTGTTTGGACCATGGATAATATTGCTAACGGCATTTCTACCTTGGTGGATTGTTTTACCCTTGATTAAAAATTTACCATTCTGGATTCTGAATCCTCTTGGAAATCTGGCACGGTTATGACCATATTATCCCATTATTACCACGGACATTTGAACTTGATCTATGGTAAAAGTTTGTTAACCATTGAATGATTGTTACTCCATTCCAGACACTTGGTTGCACTGCTTTTGTTTTTTTGTTTTGCTGTTTATAGAGATTGCAGTGACTACGGTTTTGTAAGTTCCCTCTGCTTCCACGTTGTAACATGCAGCGGGTCAAGGTTCCAACATCAATTGTCTCCCCTTGATCTTTATCTGCCTGTTTACTGATCTGACCATACACTAGTGTTTTGTCTTTCTCTTTATTGACCATGTGTACTGACTTGCCTCTTTGGCTTGTCAGCTACTCTATGGTCGCCTCCTAATCTTACTGCATATAGTTTCTGCCTCGTTGATATATCTTGACAGGCCTCAACTCCCGGATTCGCAATCCTTCATGTCTGAATCTTGGATGGCATCGATAAAATGATCCAAACCAAATGCCAAAACATTAGTGAGAGATGCATCCGCTTTTGGGTAGGCCTGTCATGTTAGTTTTACGTATAGACTGTGCCAAATGCAGAGAGTGACTCGTTTCTTTCTCTGACTCTTGTTTGAAGGCGTGCTCGACACTTTACATTTCTGAAAAATCGTTTTCTACTGAGCCATACCTCATATTTTAGGATTTTTGCCAGTGAAATGGTAATCTTGTCTGGCTGAGGGGCCTTTAGTTCCATTAGAAAACATGCCCTTGCATCACCAGTAAGACTCCCTGCCAGATATAGAGCTTTGTCAGAATAACTACCAGTATTTATTCTGGAAAATTTATTTCAAATTGAGAGAGGTATTCCTCGAAATCTTCTTTACCATCATATGTTTGTGGTTTTAGTCTTGTGTGGTTTTTATTTGAATTGTTGGGTTCTATCTAAGGAATGAGGAGATCCTGTATGGTTACCATTCAAATTACCAAAGATGGGCTGACCATTGTCACCCTAGAAAGAGTTTTGACCATTGAATTTATCAAACTTTCATTTAGTTTCTTATCCAGTATTGAGAATATTTTTACTGAAAAGCCTGAAGGTCCTTATGTAGGTTACCCAGATTTCTATTCATTTCTTCCCTTATTTCATCTAATTCTTCTGCTATTTTCTCTTCGTATCATTATAAATTGCTCCTTCACAAATAACCCATAATTTCTCTTTTATACAATGTTTAAATTATGGTTCCTATTTTCAGGTTGAACACTATCATGCATCAAAAGGAGATTTCTACCCTACTCAGATTACCCGTCCCCCTGACAAAGTACTGGATTCATCATTGTGTGTATCTTGGATCCAGCGGAATGAAATTTCCCTCATCAGAATTTGCCATCTTTAATGATTATCAGAACTCTGATATTTCACCTTTTGGTACTGCTATACTCTGAGAATTCCTTGTCAAACTGTGTTTGGTAATAAATACCATTACAACTTGGAACAAGAGAAAAAGATATCCTGCCGACGACGCCAATGTAACGTTTTTTTCCCCTGTGTGCTTATTTTGCCAAACCTTATCTGATTATCTTTAATCAGAATAAGGAGCAAAAAACGTTTTTAGAAGTATTTCGTCCAAGACTAAGCGTTTCGACCAAAGGCAAAAACCAGAAATCAAGATGTTTTGTCTGTTTTAAAGATATTTTATTAATTTGAAAGACACATTAAAAATACCAATTGATGAATCCACCAACTTTTTCTTGTTATTTTCAAATTATTATGGAGACTTTTGATCTTGTCTTTATTTAGTGTAATTGAACCCATTTCCCAGTATTTTTTCCAATTCTGGTGTTGTAGTATTTACCTTGGGTGCTATTGGTGAATATTCTGGTTCTAATGACACTGAAAATTTAGATACCACTTATTCTTTGGTAAATATACATTAGCAATATGTATAGATGTAAATGGTCAATTTGTTTAAAACCATATATAACTCAATATTTATTCCTTTAATTTTTAGTGAATAACCCGGATCCGGTTTTGTTACCTAAGTACCGGTTCTGTATAACCGATACCGGTTCTCTGTTAACCGGTTACCGGTTCCCAAGTATTTTCAAGGAATTTTTTACAAAGTAGATAAAATCTATATTAATTTCATTATTAGAAATTTGAACAAATTACTGGTTATCTGGTTAAAAATTACCAATACCATAAAAAATTCCAATAGAGAACTTAATTATCTAAGATAGTTTTTGTTGGTAACCGATACCGGTTTACCTGAGTTACCAATTAAAATATTGGTAAAGAGTAAAACCACATATTGGTTCTAATAATAAGAGCAACCTTGGTGTAAACAACTAAACCAGGGATTGGAAATAAGACTCGTTTCCTAATTTCCTTACCAATTCCGATTCGTTGTCAACCATTATTGTGGTTCTAGATCATTTGCTTTTGATTCCTATCAAAGTCTGCGGGCTAAGCTCCGTCTAAGATTGGAATGCCTTGATAGAAGGGAACCGCAATACCGCAGAGCGCGGTTTATACTTTTTCGCGGCCCCTAGCGTTGTTGTTGTGCGATCGACCAGTTTTCGCCGTACGCATCACTTTTTAAAGGCACGCCACAGTGAGAGTTCCATATGTCATCAAAAGTGTCGTTGTTTTACGTCGTTCCTGACTGCCTTTCTTCTTTAATGATGATATAGTGGATACTACGTCTAAAGTTCCGTCGCTTCGTTGCGTAAAAAATGATACCACCCATGCGGAAACTCTACATTTAAACAAGGTAAAAGGGAAGGGTACCTTATGAACTCGTTGGACTATCATTAAAATAACCATCGGTTTCCATGTATGTTTCCCGTGTAATGCCGTAGTTATTGTATAATTGTCATATTTTACTTCGTTTTTTACATCCGAAAGCGTAAAGTAAGCAGACTTCCGGGTTTTGGGCACCCTGCCAATTTACCGGACAGCTTCAACTGGATTTGACCTTATTTACTCACTCACTTCAGACTTGTTAATACATGACATTCCTGTATATGAGTGAATTAATTACCCCTTTTAACATTTGTCAGATGTATTAACTTCTCTTCCGTGGTCAATTATGGTATATAAACCAGATTTAATTTCTGCCATGTTATGTGACATGCGTACCGGTCAAAACCGTTACGTCAGTCAAATATATTTTCGATTTCATTCACATTTTGACGACTTTTTGTCCCTTTTTATATTAAGGGAATCTAATATTCGTAACATTATGAACGAAAGGCCGATGGGCCTTAACGGTCATCTGACTATTGGCACAATACAACACCTCAAAGAATAAAGAAGTGGCACACAGTTATAAGGCAATCCAAAAAACTCATTTATTAGAAGAAGTGCAGGTCCTGATATATTTAATGAATTAGACCATGAATGAAGGTCCCTTGATCCCCACCATGCTGCAAATCCAATTTCCAGTCTCAAGGTAGTCATTCATGTTACAGGCTCAATATCAGGTCTCTATAGGCCTTTAAGTTATTCACACGAAGTCGTTAAAATTTTTTTAACCTATTTTACCTGATGAAGGTCAAGATAATTTATTTGAACAAACTATATAGCCCTTCATCCAAGCATGCCGCAGACCCTATATGAGTACCCTGGGACTTTTGGTTCTTGAGAAGAAGTCGTTTAAAGATTTTAGCATTTTTGACCCCTGTGACCTTGAGTGAAGGTCAAGGTCCTTCATTTGAACAAACTTGGTAGCCATTCATTCTAGCATGCCACAGACCCAATATCAGATCTCTAGGCCTCTTAGTTATTCACAAGAGGTCATTTAAAGATTTTACCCTATTTGACCCCTGTGACCTTGAATGAAGGTCATTGTCCTTCATTTGAACAAAGTTGGTAGCCATTCATCTGTGCATGTCACAGGCCCAATATCAGGTCTCTAGGCTACTTATTTATTCACATGAAGTCGTTTAAAGATTTTAGCCTATTTGACCCCTGTGATCTTGAATGAAAGTCAAGGTCATCTGTTTGAACAAATTTGGTAGCCATTTATTCTAGCATGCCACAGACCCAATATCAGATCTCTAGGCCTCTTAGTTATTCACAAGAGGTCATTTAAAGATTTTACCCTATTTGACCCCTGTGACCTTGAATGAAGGTCATTGTCCTTCATTTGAACAAAGTTGGTAGCCATTCATCTGTGCATGTCACAGGCCCAATATCAGGTCTCTAGGCTACTTATTTATTCACATGAAGTCGTTTAAAGATTTTAGCCTATTTGACCCCTGTGATCTTGAATGAAAGTCAAGGTCATCTGTTTGAACAAATTTGGTAGCCATTTATTCTAGCATGCCACAGACCCAATATCAGATCTCTAGGCCTCTTAGTTATTCACAAGAGGTCATTTAAAGATTTTACCCTATTTGACCCCTGTGACCTTGAATGAAGGTCATTGTCCTTCATTTGAACAAAGTTGGTAGCCATTCATCTCTGCATGTCACAGGCCCAATATCAGGTCTCTAGGCTACTTATTTATTCACATGAAGTCATTTAAAGATTTTAGCCTATTTGACCCCTGTGACCTTGAATGAAAGTCAAGGTCATCTGTTTGAACAAATTTGGTAGCCATTTATTCTAGCATGCCACAGACCCAATATCAGATCTCTAGGCCTCTTAGTTATTCACAAGAAGTTGTTTAAAATCTTTTTAGCCTATTTGACCCCTGTGACCTTGAATGAAGGTCAAGGTCATTCATTTGAACAAACTTGGTAGCCCTTCATCCCAGCATGCTACAGGCCAAATATCAGTACCCTGGGCCTTTCATTTGAATGAAAAAGTTTTGCACTGCAGACTGCAGACGGCGCACGATGACGGACGATGCATGATGACAATAGGGTCAGATGACCTAAAAATATACCTGAGCTTGAAGTCATTTAAGGATTTTAGTCTATTTGACCCCTGTGACCTTGAATAAAGGTCAAGGTTATTTATTTAAACAACCTTGGTAGTTCATTGTATAATATATACTGGCAGTTAACCTGAAAGATACAATATAATTGATTGTCTATAAAAACACCAATAAAGGAATGTAATTAAAAAATGAAAAAATCCTTTTAAGCTACATCCTCAATACTAACTCCATGGGTAACTATCACTGACGTAATATCCACTCTTGGAATATCTCATAGTAACTTGGAGCCACTTCAGAAGAAACAAACTGACCAATCACAGGCTTGCAGAAATCATTTTTGGCTACATCCTCAATACTCCAGGGGTTACTATCACTGACGTAATATCCACCCATGGACTAATGTCTCATAGTAAAATTGGATGCAGTTCAGAAGAAAACAAGAGGCCCAAGAGGCCTTGATGGTCACCTGAGTGCTGATACAGAAAGAACATTGCAAAGTTGGTTCAAATCTTTAAAAAAGCATTTATGAATTAAAAGAAACCCCTTTTGGACCCAATCCTCAGGCCCCTGGGGGTCAGTCATGGAAAATTTGTTAATAGGATTCAATGGCCATATCATACTGATAATTCTGACAACATTTGACTCATTTTCTATTACAAATGACCAAATAATGTTCAAAAATGTGTTTTCCCTATAAAAACTATAGTAAACTTGACCCCTCCCTCCCCACGGTTCATATATAATTCATAATTATTGTAAAGGACCTTAAGACCTTTCCATCTATGAAGAGTATTTGATTCTACCATTTCCACAATTTTAGATGAAGGTTTTTGAAGTTTAAGCCTATCCTTTTTGACCCATTTTAGCCCCACCCCTCAGGCCCCTGGGGGTCAGTTATGGGAAATATGTTAATATGATTCATTGACCATTTCATACTGATAATTCTGATTCATTTTCTATTACAAATGACCAAATAATGCTCAAAAATGTGTTTTACCTAAATAAACTATAGTAAACTTGACCCCCTCCCCACGTGATTCCATCTATGAAGAGTATTTGATTCCACTATTTCTTGAATTTTAGAAGAAGATTGTTGAAGTTTTAGCCTAATTGACCCCTTTTGGCCCCAACCCTCAGGTTCCTAGGGGACCATATAATTCACAATTTTGATTGACCTTTGGCCTTGAAAGGTCTCTGCAAAATTAGATTAGGTCACTGGAGACTTCATCTCAGGTGACCTCAAAACTGAGTCCTGCATAGACTTCCTTTCAAGATTACAGAGAAAGTGACACCCAACTTCAAACCAACCCCTGTAACCCCTGGCGTATGGAGAAGGATTAGGCTATTACTCTGCTATTTTCTTAAATAAAGGGAGACTTAAAACTTGAATGTGGCATTTTATAATTGTCCCTATGACATACAATTAAGCAAGGAGTTCATCATAATTGCTATTGCTGCCTGGAATATGCATTTTCATGAATAACCATGCAAAAGTCTCTGCTAGCTACCCCCATTTTATCGAAAAAAAAAGTTAAAAAAATGGTAATAATAGACAATATCGCCTGGCTGGCACTCAATCTCTTACAAATACATACATTCTAGAGAACAAGAAATGTTAAACAGTTTTTTACAGAGAAAAAAAAACAAAATAAAACTACTGCTATAATCAAGTTAAAATAACCAGAAAATGTATAAATCTATGCAATAGATGTATAAATGTATGTATGTACTTCATATGATTGCAATTACTATACATACATGTATAATGTATATGGTATGTCGGAGTGAATGTGTATATGCCTGTATTATGTAATGTACTATAAAATGTCTTGAAAAATAAAAAAAAAATATAAAAAAAATAAAATAACCAGAATTCATTTAATATGGATTTTATCGTTTCATAATGACACAGCATCAAAGATTTGAAAAATATCATGTAATTATACATGTACATCACGAATAATCATGTAAAAGTCTCTGCTACCCCCATTTTATCAATAAGAAACTGTTTTTCCACATGTAGATAAAAAAAAATGTCAAAATATAGACAATATTGGTCTGACCGAATACTCAATCCAAAACTAAACATACATTTCTCTGTTTTTGCAATTCTTTTAGTGATATTGAGCATTTTGCTAGAAAATATACCTTAAAAAATAATAAGCCAATTACCTCCCTTTATCCAATTCCAATGAAAACTGTTCATATGAACATTTAAAGAATATAAAGTTTTTAATTTAAAACCCACGTACCCTTTTACAAGTAAGTCAGTTGTTTGATGGTATACATGCATCTGATCATACATGTACTTGCATAAGATATTTAACAATACAGTGCTTTAATCAAGAAATGCCTTGGAAATGTATAATGCTAATTCGAATTTCATGTTGGGCAATTAGGGTAATGAGTTATATTAGGTGCCAATCTTTCTAATTATCATAACATTTATGAGACCTTTTATGAGAACTCTATTCGTGGGGCCACGGTGACCAAGTGGTAAAGTTGTCCCAACATATTACCACAAGCCGTCCACCTCTGGGTCACAAGTTCGAATCCTATGTGGAGAATTTGCCAGGTACTGACAGCTGGTCGGTGATTTTTCTCCGGGTTCTCCGGCTTTCCTCCACCATCAAACCCCCCCCCCCCCCACCACCCCCCCCCCCCCCCCACCCCCAACCCCCCCCCCCCCCCCCCCCCCCCCCCCCACCCCCCCCCTGGCACGTCCTTAAATGACCCTGCATGGCTGTTAATAGGACGTTAAACTAATAAAAAAAGAGAACTCTATTCTATATCCGAATTGTACATCCTAATTGGAACACATATGGTACCAGGTAATTAAATTATTTTAAATCCTTGATACTGCTGAATGATATGAAAATCAGTTAAATAAATCATCACATTAAAGGATCTATTTGTAGCTTTTATTCATACGCAGAAATGAATTACTTAATTGGTACATCTTTCATACTTCAGTCTTTTGTTTTATTAATCATATTTAATTTTTATATTGAGGAAGATTACCTACATATATATATATATAGGTACTAGTATTTAAAATAGTTACCGTTTCCAAGTGTTATTCATCACAGATGAAAAAAATGTCAACAGCAAGCAAATCATATATTTAAAAGTCTATACCTTAACCGAAATGGCTTTCAATGTATCAATTTTTTTTTTAATTGTTTTTTTGATTTAGAAACATTTTGAAAACCTTTCTCAAGCTGATGAGGCTGTTACAAGTTTGACATTCACTACTGTATAGTGAGTGTTATAACTAGGTCTCCTTTTACCTAGATACTGTATGATATTTTAAAAAAACCCAGAAAACTGTTGTTATTTTGGAAATAAAATGTCAAAATATCCTTAAAGGCTCGTGGTATTTCAAATTTTATAAATTTAAGTTTAATAAATTTCAAATGATGTAGCCATGAGTGTAAGATTCTATTTATCACATAACTAGTATTAATCAAAACATAGTCAAAACTTCAGTGATTCTGACAGGACAGTGGCGTAGGAAGATGAAACGTAGTGGGGGGGGCAAAGGTCCTCAATATTTCATAATTTCATAACACCCCCCCCCCCCCCCCCGCCCCGCACCCACAGGAGATACTTGATTTACTTTTTTCATATATCATTACATATTTATTGGGGGTCCGAGGGATTTGAACATACCGGATTCACACCATCGGCACATTGTTGTGTAACTCAAAATAATAATCAACTGATTGTCTTGCTAAGACATATAAACAAATAAATCTTTTAAGAAGCATTTTTTGTAATAGTATAATTCCTTGATGGACATTTTTAGTCTAGTTCGTGTGTATTGAATTTTCATTATTAAAGGTTTGAACATTACATGCTTGAATGTTTTAGGAAACACGCAGCGAAATATTTTCTAAAAAGTTCAAAAATGTGTAGGACCCTTTTTTCTTTCAAATGTGAATTTTTAGAACATTTCACTCAGCGAAAATGGGGGGGGGGGCAAAAAGACATATTTGCCCCCCCTGCCCCCCCCCCCCCCCCCTTCCTACGCCCCTGCAGGAAAAAAGGGCATCCATGGTGCTTAGTTTAAAGTGCACCTTGACCTCAATAAATGACCACCAGATCAGAGTCCAGGGGCACCAAGAAGATATCAACAACTTCCTTTACAAGGAAAAATCTTACAAATTTTCTTGAACATTGTTTATTTAATTCTAGATCTATTGAATCCTTGAGAGAATAGCCAGGGCTTAAGCTCTGGGTCAAAATTGGGATTACTTTGTTTAGTTTCAATTCTGTTTTATGTAAGAGTGGCGAATCAGGCTTGGATTTGACGTGTCAACCGAGATAATCATACAACATCACAGACGTCATTAATATCTACGACGCCACAATAACGTTCGTCTTACAACATTTATGACATGACCGTATATAACATTGCTAAATGGGTCAGAGTGATATTATACATGTATGCTAATTTTCACAACACGGGTCAATCTGATGATTCCTGTCGGCATCCTAATTATTACGCAGTAGTTGTCTATCACTATACACAACACAGCAAAATTGTGAAATGAATTTTCATTAATATTATTGCCCTCACCCACCCAGTCTGTACAGTAACTTAAGCCTAAGCAATTATTATGTGTCATGTAAAACTGCAGTGCATACAAATGTCCATATCTACATGTAATAATGTTGATCATATCCATTGTCAAACTACATGTACATTGTTACCATTTTTTTTTTTTTTTTTCTGGTTTGTTTTCTTTAGTTGTCTAATATTCAGATTACTCAAAGACGTTTCGGTACCTTCTGAAAGTCATTTCGCCCTGTTCACTTTATGATACCGAAAAGACTTCCGCATGTACCGAAATGACATGTAACGAAGCTAACGTTACGTACGTTACATGTGAGCCTACGCACTACCGAAACGATATATATGTGCATGACTTTATGGTTTAACTACTAGCAATTTAATCATATGCTCAAACAATATATTAGGAGATACATATATTCAAACGGCATCTGCCTCAAAGTCGGTACAGTTGTCAGTTTACGTGCTGTTAAGCCACGATTTAGAACACATGCATGGTTCTGTTGTCAGACAGTCACTCGCGATATGGTGATCATAAACAGACTGTAAACAGTACCTAACGTTATATTTGCAGGCCTACAAAAAACAATCAAATATATCTGATAATACTAATATCCACCGATAATGATATTGATGTCTATAACAAGTAAAATGAACAATTACTTACCTGATAATGCCGGATTTAACTTGAACATCAAGGCGGCTTCAACGTTTTTACTCAACCGGATACAAACAATACACATTCCTTATAGGGGGCGCGATAGTCTGCGCCATGATTTTGTGCGTTCGAGACAGTACAAATAGATTCATTTCACTGTTGCACTTGTTGGGCGCATTTTGTAACATAAATTTGATGTTTAGCGCATACATTATTTACTCATTTTATAAAGTTTAGTCACTTCTACAGGAAATTTCAAAAATATCACTCATTTTTAAATGGTACATTTGCCGGTCCAATCGTTCAGAATAGCTCAGAAGGAAGGCGCCTGGGACCCCGAAATATCTCGTCTGTTGTGGAAATTTACCGAGAACCTGCGAAATACCACCTTTATTCATGGCTGTATTGTGGCCGTTGTATATAACATTTCCAAAAGTAAGAACTACCGTTTTGTTCAGAATTACAAGGACTTTTTATATGTAGAGTTCTAGCTTCTCAGCTTTATTAATTTATTTACTAGGATAGATTAAACAGAAATCAGTGGTCAAAATGCCGATTTTGGGGGTTTTACACCAAAATATCTCGTCGTTTTGAATTTTCACAGCTAAGGTGATTATATCAATCGATAGATCACGCCGTGATTAGCTTACATTCAAAATTTCAGCAAAATATATCGTTGGATTTCCTTATTACTCAAATCGCGGTTATAAGCGGGTTGATAGCTAAAAGTTGTCGTGTTAACATTTCGTTCCGAAGGAACGATAACAGTTGTTATCGTACCTTACGTCTCTTCATTTCATATTCTGCGGGACACATATTAAATCCGAGACATCAAAAGATGAGAATGTTATTATCATATTATTGATAACCATCTTTATTGAGCATTACTGAATTTAAAGGTTACACTTGAATTATTAAAATGCATGTGTCAAATAAATATAAAGTGCAAAAAAACTAAGATAAAAGTTTATACTTGTTATACAATAACCATCTTTTTAATTACTGTTTTACTTAAACCTGTGATTTTGTAGAATTTTTGAATTGATAATATTGATGCAGCTAAAACCATGTGTTAATATTTAAAGTAAAATTAGGATTATGATGTCTATATTGGAAAAGATTAACTGTTTTTTTTTCTCCATATTTAAGATGCTATAAAGTGAACATAGTTGACTTCAACAAACCCACAACGAAAAGAAGGAGGATATCATGGACAAATCAAGAAGATTTTATTTAGTTTATGTGCCACGTTATATTTGAATAAACGTTATCTTGTGTCTAATATTTTTTTTTATTTTTTTTTTATTTAAAGATGCTCCACCGCCGACAGAGCATAAATTATATTCATCATTTGAACAATAATTGGTGTTTAATTGAGTATATATATGTCTAATTAACACAAAAACTAATATAAAATTATTTATTTCGCTTTTGGTGCATGCGCAATCAGTACTTCATTCCATATAGGATATAGTGCCGTGGATTTTTTTCGGATTGCAATTGATTATTTTTCATATTTCTAACTTGAAGTCAAATTAAAAGCTCAAACTTTTCAGTGATGGTAACGGTGTAAAGTAAGTAACTTTTGTAACTTAAGAAAAATACTAAATCGTCTGCTCTTGTTTTTGATAGGGAAAAATACCATTTGTCAGCGGTGGAGCATCTTTAAATCATTCATTTATTCAATTATTTATTATTGAAACAAGTAAATAAATTACCTCAAAACAAGTAAATGATATACCACAAATTAAGTAAATGAATTATAACAAAACAGGTAAATTAATAAGCATTAAACGAGCAATTAAAGCACTTGTTTTTAAGTAAATCTTTTACTTAAACAATTAGTACAAAATGTTCCTATCAATCACTTGCAATAGGTAAATTATTTACGGATAAAGAGTTGTTTTTTTTAAATTATGAATTACTTGAAGTAAGTACATGTATTACTTTCTTTTTCGAGATATAAGTAAAACTAATACTAAAATGATAAGCCCTTTTACTTATATCTTACTTATATCTTGAACTTCTACCGAGTAATTATTTTTCCAATATTAACTAGAAAAGTACTTGATATTATTGCAAATTACTAACATTTACTTACCAATTGGTTAAAAATAATTACTTAAACATTTCTCAATCCAAGTAAAATAATTACTTCTTCTAAGTAATTGTAGGTAATATTTCTACTGAGTGTATAGTTGTTTAGCGCTTACATTAAGAGCGCAGTTGTGTGCAAACGTTTTGGCAATAAATATCATAGACACATAACACGTTGAATTAGTGTTTGCACGGAATGTCTTACCATGTGTTGCGATAGTTGTCGAATTCTAAATTCTAGAGTTAGGTCATCATATATCAAGCCCTGATAAAAATATAAAAAGTATAAATGAAAATATGGGCAATAAAGATTGTATAGCTGTATCTCTGAGTTATGCACGTAGGCTATGTTGTTATTGGGTAACTGGTTTGCACAATCTTCTTTTTCCCTCCTGTGAGTGAACAGGAACAGTATTCAACCGGCAGATAGAATAAGGAAATGAAGTGCTGAAGCTTTGTTATGATGCAAATGATCAGGACATGGGTCACATGCTCAGATGAGGGTCGATAAGTGTGTCATGTTGTTAAGATCCTCCGAATCTATTGGTAGTGTGTACACATTTGAGTCACTAAAAACTGCTTCGTTACCGACACTTTGACAACCATCCGTACAAACATGTTACATTTGGTCATGCAAATTCCAAAAGCGTATTCAAAATGTTTAAGATATTTATCATTGATAATAATGGTCAATCTTAAAGAGAAGAACTATACGGACAAGAAAGTTGTTCAAAGGTCTGGTATCTCCTTTGGCTTGTACCTTATAACACCGAGACATTCGCAATTGTTTAAAATAGATATCAAATGTAAAGCTGCGCTTCGTCATGATGTTAAGTCTTAACTCATTTTGCTTGTGCCTGGCAACATCGACACCTTCATTGGCACAAATAAGCCCCCAATAAGCCAGACACATTGATCCGGGTATTTGCTAAAAATATCGATCAAACTTAACCTCTGTGATTTTGAACCAAGGTATGTGCTATACACTTTAACATCATGAAGGTCATATGAGGTCTGTGTGTATTAGTGCTTGGACATATAATTTCAGGATTTCAGGACAAACCGAAGCGATTCGATAAACAACAAAGAACACACGGCAATTGTTTCCCTTATGTCTATACTCCATTACAAAATGGTATCAAACTTGATGCGACTGATACATCATATTTGCTCAAATCATTATAATGTTTTAAATCAAACCTTCAATAGCAAGCCAAAATAACTTTTCCACGAGTGCAAAAGGCAAATGCAAAGGCTCCTTGCACTTTTGCGTGTGACCAACTCGTGTGTAAATGACTAAATGAGCAGATTGAGATATGTGGTAGGTGATACTTTGTATATTGTATAATGATTGCAATGAGATTTTTAGCTTATCACGTATCGTTGGCACTGGTATTATGATATATTCAAAACATTCAATGAACTAGCATTAGTACAATAATATACATGAACTGTTTGCTATATGTGTTTAATCTTTATAATATAGTATTCAGGAAGTGATTGAACGCATAGTGGACAACAGGGTGTATGCATCAAAGCTTGTTCCTCTATAAATGTTAAGACCAAATACTGCTGTCGATTGTATTATAATTTATAATACTGATATTCCGACTAGCATTTTAAACAACCTTATTATAAACATGTAATAGAGCAATCAAAGTATACTGTATCAAATGCCTTAAAAATGTACCGATTAATATCGTTCTTGTTTAAGGTAGCGTTACGCTAAGTAAATGCTTACATGTTTCGATTCCGACCAGGAATATATCATTTATTGGAAATATTTCCGGGTACAAACAGATACATCAAAATAATTATTATTCAACTACTTTCATATTGGTAACAATATGAGAAAACTGTCCTATCAATATCATAGCAAAACCGGGCCAATATTAACAAACTGGGCCAATATCGACAAACTGGGCTAATATCGACAAACTGGGCCAATAGGAGATAAACTATGCAATATTGAAAGCGCACCAATCGAAAGCATGTAACGGCATTCGGATCATTTCTTGACTCAGCATGGTGACTACGGGCAAGTTCACGTGAAACTAGCGGGTTGAGAATTGAGTAACGTAAAACTCCTATTTATCGACTCTAGTTCGAGAGTCGTAAAGAAAACGTGCTGGCCTACTCCGAGAGAAACTCTCCGAACCCTGAATCTGAGCTGGGTTAGACACGGGTAGAGTTCAAAGTTCAAATTACTCTAGAGTTTCACGTGAACTCGTCCAACAGTTTACGACGTGTGTTCCGATTAACATAGTTTAAAGACGCATCAATGGAAACCAACACACACGTGGCATAGGAATAGCGTGTGGTTTACGCATCGTGTTGATTTAACTGAGTATTGGAACCTTAAACGTATCATTCAACTCATTACCGAACATTACAACTTTGTCATCGGTTTTACAAATGCTGGATATTACAGTAGACGTACTGTAAGCTTGTAGGCCTAATGTAACGTTAGATATACATGTTTGTAGTAAGTTGTCATGTTTCAAGAAATCTGAGCTCAACTTTAATTTGATTAAAATTTGATAAATCTAATCAGTTTGTTCTTTGTAATTTATCAATTTATTATTATTATTGATGATAAAAATAGATAATAAAAGTGTCATTAATCAGCTAATTGCATATTGACCCTATTATTAGGCCCCAGTCTGTTACATTGGGTGTCTACCACATTTAAAATTTCATTTAATAACCCTATAAGTTCTACAAGTAATACGTTCAATATAAAGTACAGGGGGTAATGTCAAAACACGTTTACCACCTGGCCACTGTGAAATCATACAGTGAGATAAGCAAACTTCCCGGTTCTGGGTTTGTTTGTTTTTTTATTACATTTGTTTTGTTTTTTGTTTTTGTTTTTTTTTTTTTTTTTTTTTTTTTTTTTTTTTTTGTTTTTTTTTGCAATGTAAATATAATTATTTCATTTTATAATTATTCAGGCAATAAAATGAAATACAAAATTAAGGCATAGGGGCACTTTCGCCTGGGAACGTTTTAATAACATAAAATCTACATTGTCAATATATCATTTGACACACAGCGCGTCATCCATATGTTTTCTTATTTTTAAGTATGCTACTAAGACTTTCCCCCAGATATCTGCGAATAAATTAAATTAAGATGAGGTAAATTTGGATCTTATCTCGCTTCGATTGATGACGCAGACGGAACATTTAGTTTGCGTAAATTTATTGATTATCGACAATAACCGAGAAATACGAAATCAAGTATAATTATATTTGGTTTAAAGTTTTTGTAATAAACACTTAAAGTAAAATTAACACAACTGCTAGATAAGACAATAAGTTTATTGTTATCTAATACATATAATCTTTACGGATAATTAATGCTGCTACATATCAGCAATGTTGTCCATTATCATTTTGTGCAAAACAATGATAAGAAAATCACTTTAATGTTTACATGATTTATGTGTAATATAATAAATGGACTATTACACATTAGTTATAAAGATTATTGTTACAGTGAAAGTTTGACTACAAACATATTAAAAGATATATATCACGTTGGTCATTTTATGATATCATATCAAACGCAACTAAAACAAAGTAAGCGTGCAATGTACCTCTCTGACATTAAATACGGTGTTCAGGGTTATCTGAATTGTGTTATGTAATTATGGATTAACAAAGTAAATTATACATATTAACAGTTTGGCTTACTATAATCATTGATAGCCTGGCATTTCTGTCAGGTTGCTTATATTTCAGTAATACGTTACACACTCCAATGCTCCAATGCATCATAATGCTTGCAAGTTAGCATACAATATAACAATTGGAAGAATTTTGTACATCATTATTATCATTCATAAATTAGAAATAAGTTAGCTTACTTAAATATTAGACCAATTTACACATGTGATCCTTGATAATAATAAAATAACGCATTCAAGGGTATACTGTAAAACTAACTTCCATTCGTGTGTGATTTTCTTTCACAAATTTTGCAATCCAAGTACATTTACTAAAGTTTATCAGGGACCGCAGAATCAAACCAAAAATAGATTCCTAGAAATCCCCTTTTGAGCACAAGATTCCAAAGAGAGGTGAATGTTTCGGAGCCTACTGATTGGGTATTCATGGTGCATCAATTTCAAATGTTTAAATGTATACATGTTCATGAATATTTTGGTCAATCTACGGTGCGAAATTCAACATAAGATGGAACCCCCCACATTAGACTATGTGGGAAGAATTCGGACAATATTACTACGCACTTTCTTACCCAGTGCCCGGCACTGTTCTATAGTCGCGATAAAATATTAAACTTTCTTGTAAGCTTCTTAGAAGTTACAGAATATGTAACATTCGACCACCTTTTAGAGGAAAAGCAATGTCAATTTCTACTTGGAAGCCAGGTGGATATTCCTCGTGATCATGATAGATGGGAGATAATGATGATAAACATTGCTGACCTACTTCCATCACTAATTGTACATATGAACACTTTACTTTGAAAATGTGATTTTGAAATTCTAAACTGAATATCGATTTGTTTAATTGAAATGTAAAATAGATATGAAATCTCTGAAAAGAGGAAATAAAGAAAATCTATCTATCTATCTATCTATGAATCCGCGTGATACACTGTGATAAGGAGTTATTCAAGTTTTATATTAGACTTAAGTCATTATCTCTTTCCCTGTATCTATCTATTTATCATAATCACTATTCTATGTATCTGTATATGTAAATATTTTATGTATTTATTCATCAAATGGATATAGTGTTGTTTGGTTCTGTAAAATATACAATATAATCTTCTTTTTCAATGTTAAGTGTTTAAGACTGGTCAGGAATAGGTTATATATTCAGGCTGTGGGTCGGTGGTTTTCATTGGGGTACGTTGGGTTCCTCCATGTCATTGACACATCCTTAAATGAACATGAAACCTAATTGATCTATATAAAACACTTTCTGTTTTTTTAGTTCATTAACCAGCTAATGTCACTCATTAATTTTAGTCATATAATCATTTATTTATTCATTTATTCATATATTCTGTTTCAGCCGAGCTTTGAACATGGTACGTTTTTGGCCGACAAGTTTAACAGTTTATTCCTGACTTGAAGACAGCGCCAAGGGGAGTTAACTCATTTCCTGAAAATACCAGACAGAGTTAGCTTTCCATAAATGACCTGAATATGTATTTATGAGTATAATTTGTTTTTTTTATCTATATATTTATCTTATATACTTCGTTAATTCAATTATAAGTGTTATTAATTTCACCCCCAACCCCACATAAAAGTTTACCAAGATGGTAGATTTTAATTTCTTTTTTATTCATATGTATGCAAGATGCCTTTCTTCAAAATAAGTGACAGGTGACCAGACTTGAAAACTCTATTTAACCTGGACAGTGGCAAACGTTAACATATCGCATATATGGAAATAATTTGGCTCTGCGGTCTCATCACGGCGAATTACTATCTACATTTTCTTTATTGATAGCAATAATCATTCAATTGATAAATTCGCTAATAATTAACTTCACGAACTTGTTTTGAAATGGAAATCGGGAAATTGAATAGCCGCGAAAGACAGTTAATTTACAATATAGGTCCCTTAAACGTAGTACATATCAGCAAATGATCCTGGGAATAACAAAAAAGTGTGATTTTTAAAAGCCTTGTAAACTTCCAGAACTTATATATAATTTACGATTAATGCTGAAAGTCATTTGTGTTAAAAAATGCATATATTTTCGCTGGATTATTACATGTGTATTTCAGCCGTGGTGTCATTGACATGGTATATCTTTATGAATTTATATCATGATATGTTTAATTTATTAATCAACAAGTGTATGACAGGTTTGATAAAAATCCGATTGTATACATACCAAAATAAAAGCATGCACCGATCAGATACTTAGTCCACATACAATTAAAGTATGTGTAATTTTCAAAAGGCCACCACAGCGATAAATGTTAAAGCATACACAGCTTTGATAAAATAACCGAATTTAAACCTACCCGAATAGAGGCGTGCACTGAACAAATAATTGACACACATACTATTTGAATATGTGTAATTTAAAAGACTACGGATATCGGTGTACTGTTACGTAGATAAGTGTTAACTCGTCCGTGAACAGTAGACGGACTGGGATCTAGGTAAACACAGTGAACATCGAGGTTTAATAACTGGGGAATACTCACCTTCAGATCTGAGGTAAGTGTTAATTTGTTTATGTATAGTTTAGATCAAATATATATTCTCCAAAGCATTGAACTTATGATACATTACATGACTGGAAATACACATATAATCATAATATTGAATACCAGGAAGTAAAACTCAGTTCACATATGTACTGTGTACGTGATCTACAAATCTGCATTTATTAATAGACATGTGTCATTAACCATTCTATACCATAAAGAACATTAAACAGACACATATCAGTATAACAATACAGTATAATGTAATACATTACAAATAAATAAATAAAATTTAGGCACAGTAAACATACTGGTTATATCCAATCGCGATTATTCAGCATCATATCTGAATGGAATTAAAATATTTTAATTATGTAAACGACTTGACGATTGGAACATAATGCATCGTTTACATTAATATTTTAATAACATTTCAAAAATAATACAAAACAACACACACCTTAGGTAACCAGGAAATTAATTAGACTCGATATACATACGCGTGTACAGGTAACTGAACTACAGACATTATTCAATAGACATGAGAAGCCATTCGATGTCTTGAAACGCAGGAAAACAAATATGCAGGTAGTAATCACAGAATACTGTATCGGAATGTAACTATTAAACTAAATCAAACACGGTAAACATACAGAGCATAACTTACGGCAATTAGTAGTCATTTGTTCAATAATGAATTAGTTGTACCACCAAACATTGTATACAAAAATGCTATGTACTTTGTATTATATACAAAATACATAGCACAAAAAAAAACCTAAACAAGAAAACGATAACCAAAAAATCAATCGTAAACTTCATTTTACTCGATTTACTTCTATAACTTACCCTTTATTGGAATGGAACTATTACCGTGGTTCGATAAACAAGTGTCGTAACCAATGGATACTTTGTAGCACAGGGAAAAAATGAAATAATTTATAAACATCTTCAACTAGATAAGATAAATGCAAACAAATACTTACATGCAAAGCGGTTACACAACGAATGATTATTCAGTAAAAAAATATTTCAGACGAGTTTTTTATGATTCGAACGTTAGGTGTAGTCTTTTTTGTTGCACTTTTAAAAGATAGAAAAAAGAAGTATAAATACCATATTTATTAACCACGAGTTGTTTGACATGTGTCTACCATAATGATATTTTATTAGTTATATATTTTCAGCAGAAAATGAGCGTTTTAGGTATTCACAATTTATTAATATAAACAAATAAAATGATAAAATAGCAATAATAATAAATTGATATCTCTTGCTTATGTAGTAAACATATCAACAACAATATGAGTACACCTTTGGCTTCTTATCTATAATAGTTCATTGAATACAGGCATAAGTACGGCAAAATGTAATGTACTTTCCGCCAAATGATCATGATCATAAGGTCGTCGTGTTCAAGTTCAAGTTCGGTGTGTGTTCATATATCTGCTCAAACTCCCCCACTGTAGGGAACAGCAAACTAAATGAAAAATAGACCTTCAAAATTGTCCCTGTTTATAGAAAATTGAGCCTATAATATAGAATTATGACCTAGTTACTCATTGGCTAATTATGAAATTCAAAACTAAGTTGTTTTTTTCGGACGAGTAATTATTCTTAGAAAACATTTATATGAATTTTAAAATCAATATTGAAATTAAGGTTCAAAATATCAATTTTGATAAGGCATTTCAGAAATTGCAAAGTTGCAAACAACGTCACTTTCAAGTTTAAAATCCCACGCTGAGATCTAACAATGTAGGTTGCAATATATCAAAAGAAGAAGAAAACCACATTATTGTATATGTTGTAATACTTTAAAACAGTTTTTTACAATAGTTTCAAAATGGGCTATATGTCAGAGACATACAGTATGCTTCTAAAGATTGCTTTATATCCTTTGGGCGGCCGTAGGGTTTTAATACGTAACTATAGATTTGCCACCTTTCATGTACTCCTCTTTAGAGCCCTACTGAGACCCTAGAATACTTAATACAAAGTATTATTTTGTTGAAAGAGAGATGTTCATCACTATATAGCGTGTCAATATCGATTCAGTCATTGCATTAATGACGTTTCAATTAACCTTTGAATATGCCCAAATAGGTCAAATCTCAGGTCTGAAATCCGGCATTTAGTGTGTGCAAGGAAACCTGTCTCTGAGAGATTCATTGTCATGATACAGATATGCGGATGGTCTTAAACAGTAGAGTATATATAAAAGAAAGGGGAGACAAAGAGAAAGGGCAAGGAAAGGTAAAATAAAACCGATTAAAAAAAGTATCATGCGCAGGTTTTTTCTACAATGACATGTGCGTTATAAACTTTAGGCGACTTCCGGTGAACGTATTTACTTGTTTTCAGTGAAATAACAGCAAACCGAAATCTTGATCTAGATGCAAACTGCTTAAATAAATGGTATTTGATATAACGTATTGTCAATATTGAGTCAGGTTAGAATATTTGCAGTCGTCGAAAGGATATATGAAGAAGTTTCTCAAATGGAAAGTGTTACCCCAGTATTTTACATGGTTTTAGCTAATATTTCATTTTACGTCTACAGTGGAAGTAGTCTCCTTGCAAACGGCCTACTCATGTACAGGTGATGGGTATAAGTATAGATACTGTAGTTCGAACCGCGATTGCTTAAATAATTGGTTGTGTTCTAAATCATTAATCACAACTTCATGTGTTTGGATAGCGTATATCCGGTTACTTTAGCGGAGATATTTTCGCTATTTTGCAGCACATTGTTATGATCGCGAATATTTCATCCGCGAAATATTGAGAAATTGTTTAATGGTATATACCCTCTAATCCACAACAAATTTAATAAAATATTTTTTTTTAATATCTAAGAAGACTAGATACTTGATATCTGGCTTGCAGAACGCTGTGATAAAGGTTTGTTCAAACGAATGACATTGGCCGACTGAATGACTTGCAAATAGTTAGTAAACCTTAAGACTCGTACTGGTCTGCTACTAATTTTGCTCAAATGAATTACATTGAATGAAGGTTACGTGGGTCAGGTAGGCTAAATTGTTTTATGTTAATAACTTATCGGCCAATATTCCCAGTATTGGGCATGTAGCATGATGGGATGGATGACTATCAATGTCTTCAAATGAATGACATTGCCGTTAATACTTTCATCAAATTCCATGGGTGTAGAATTTGTCTACATGTGCTAGTAATCTAGCAATAGGTCACAGAACGGTACGGTATGTTACTAATATAATCTGTTACATGTAATTAATCGACATCGTGTTATCTCAGTCGAGTGCTAAGATTCTGTAACATAATTCTAAATGAGGCGTTACTTAAAGGTAATATTTTTTCTCACGCCTCTAAGATAAAACAAACCAAATCTATGTAGGCGTTCAAAGTGTAAAATTATCTGGTCTTGGGCCTCCTGGTTCACAGCCGATTAACCATTTCATCTGCGTTTCGAATTCAGTCGTTCCGCGTTAAACTATAGTTCGGTTCTTTCAAAGATAAACGATGATAAATTCGTACATACTGTTTACATAATTAAAAACAACAACCAAACAATGGATGGCAAATGACATTGGTAATATTATTGATTATCTGTAGCCTGTGACGTCACTAATTCGAAAATATGACGTCACCTGCGCGGACTGTTACATGAATGGCGTAAAATTCCACCGAAAATCACGTAAAGGTACCAGACAGATCGGACGGTAAAAATCTAGCACTGGGTTTCATGTGAGATTTCCTTGTCCGAGGTGTGAGAATTATCAATACAGTTAACGAAGATCGTGCCGAAAAACATGCTGCAACAAGTTTATTTATTTAAATGGCCTCTTTTAACGTTCAATGCTACCGTGGTCAACTATATCCGGATGTAACAACTTCTGCTGGAAAGTTCTTTTTGTACAATGTCTTAATTGTAGTCGAAGACAAAGTGAGCAGTTTCCATAGATGTGTATTAACCACATATCCACTACAATCTCACCAGCTATACCTCTAATTATATTCCCCTGTTTTAGCCATTCTGCCTATAAGTCCCTTATATGAAAACTAAATGGGAAGGGACAGACATGCATAATACAAACCACTTGCGGCCATTCCCCCACTGGATCATTCCTGGATGTCGATATCGGTCATTCCCTTTTCGCCTCCCTCTCTCCGACATCTGGCGGTTGGTACTGTTTCCATAGTCACTGTTGGTTGTGTGTATGGTTGGCTCCCTCCAAATAGTCCAATCGGGTTCCTTGTTTGGTCAGACGCTGAGAATCTGGGTCAATTTTTAGTCTGAGATGGAGACTTGATTAAGATGATGCTATTAAATAATCAACATATTAATATAATATCTTATTTAGTAGCTGTCACTCTATACAATCGATGCCCCTGTGATGGAGCGACATGACGATTTGACCACCCGAGAGCTGTTATGTCACTCGAGGGCAGTGCATAAGCTTACATGTATTTCCGATATGTTCAAGAGTGGGTACTTATATTAATAATTTCAATAATTTGTTTATCATTAAATATGTTGGAAATGTCGAGGAGTAAGCAGCTGTGTCAATTGTAAGATTTAGGCATAACGCAACGGAGAATATATACCGTTACCATATGTCCCGGACCTGGAGTCTAAACAACTGTCAGACACGTCTCCGTACAAATTATACACAGGAAACAGAGATGAAGTGATGATTAAGAAATACTAGATAACATTCAATTAATGCTGGTTTCCCTTTAATCAGGTGTTATACGGAAACCAGCACAAACGATTCGTTCTGAAGCCGCCATATCTCTTTTACCCGGAACCTCTCTAGAAACATCAACATTAGCTGGGAGAAGCCGATCTTCGCTGATTCTAGATTAGACGGTTAGACCTATTGGAATGGTCAATTCGCATTATATCATTTATTTACAAGACGTGGAAATGGCAGATTTATAGCTCATTTCAGTTCATTATTTATACCAAAACAGTACATATGTGCAAGTCAAAATGATATGCATGCAATATTAATAACATTTTGGAGTCTAAATATTTTCAAATAAATCATTTTTTCAGAAGAAATGGCAAGCACACTGTCACCATATTTGGAAATAAACACACAATCACGTGATCACTAGTTACCAATAATACAATTTATTTTCCGGCCAATGGCATGAATGAAGTATAAGCACGTGAACTTTTTACTACGTTTTTCCTACAAAAAAATAAATGCAGATATATCCCGAGTTTGGAGCTGAAACCGCGTCCCGGGAGGATTTTTTTAGTCCAAAGGTTGAATCTGGCCATTAAGACCGTAACAATAATTCGTTGTGCCATTATATATTTGTACATGTAAGTGTATCGATGGATGTAAATATTTATATTAATATATGGACAAGACAAGCTAACAGGTAAAGCTGGTTTCCCAATGTGTGTATTGTGTACCTGTAATGTGACCTTTATGGCTTTTAAATTACGTAACTGGTATTTTTCGTGATTCGCAAGAAAGTAAAACATGAAAAAATCATTGTTTTGTATTTTTCATTTTTCATTCATTCATTTAATATAGTATAGTACGGTATTTACCACATGGACTTGGTACAAATGCTAATCCAACAAAACACACACACAGCTTTTAAACGAATTTTCCAACCCACGGTTATATACATGTATATACAAAATGATTTTCGGGATCGATACAAAAAAAAATATTTCGCTGTTTACTTGTAAGATGTAATATATTTAAGTAGTATATAACTAAATAATAAACCTTATTCAGGATTCCATAATAGATCAAATAAAATTGATATTCTATTATGTTTTGGTAAGTCATGATTTGAATACGTATACATCCTTTTTACTTTGACATAGTTGTGAAATCCTGATGTGTGGTAAATATTCTGTCTAGAATAAACTATACCATATTAATTTGAAAAAAAAGAAATGAACAACAAACAAATACTTTACATTCCAATAGAAATAATTTTATTAATTGAACATGTCCTTAATTTTAGCTTTAAAATAATACTCCTCCTTTGTCCTTGGATGGATTTCATCTATATTTGGTATAAAACATCATTGGGGAAGGACAATCATATTTTATATAAATGAGCCTGGTCCGACCCCTAGGGGCTGAGGGGTGGGGCCCAAAATGGGGAAATTTTCTTAAATTCAGCTTTAAAATCCTACTCCTCCTTCATCCTTGGATGGATTTCATCCATATTTGGTGTGAAACATCATTGGGGACGGACAAACATATTTTTTTATAAATGAGCCTGGTCCGTCCCCTAGGGGCTGAGGGGTGGGGCCCCAAAAAGGTTATTTTTAGCTTTAAAATAATACTCCTCCTTTATCCTTGGATGGATTTCATCTATATTTGGTATAAAACATCATTGGGGAAGGACAATCCTATTTTATATAAATGAGCCTGGTCCAACCCCTAGGGGCTGAGGGGTGGGGCCCCAAATGGGGTAATTGTCTTAATTTTAGCTTTAAAATCCTACTCCTCCTTCATCCTTGGATGAATTTCATCCATATTTGGTGTGTGATACATCATTGGGGAAGGACAATCATATTTTATATAAATGAGCTTGGTCCGACCCCTTGGGGCTGAGGGGCTGAGGGGCGGGGCCACAAAAGGGCAAATTTTCTTATTTTAAGCTTTAAAATCCTACTCCTTCTTCATCCTTGGGTTGATTTCATTCATATTTGGTATGAAACATCATTGGGGAAGGACAATCATATTTTATATAAATGAGCCTGGTCCGACCCCTAGGGGCTGAGAGGTGGGGCCCCAAAAGGGCAAATTTTCTTAATTTTAGTTTTAAAATCCTACTCCTCCTTTAACCTTGGATGGATTTTATCCATATTTGGTGTGAAACGTTGTTGGGAAAGGGCAATCATATTTTATATAAATGAGCCTGGTCCGACCCCTAGGGGCAGAGGGGCGGGGCCCCAAAAGGGGAAATTTTCTTAATTTAAGCTTTGAAATCCTACTCCTCCTTCATCCTTGGATGGATTTCATCCATATTTGGTGTGAAACATCATTGGGGATGGACAAACATATTTTTTATAAATGAGTCTGGTCCGTCCCCTAGGGGCTGAGGGGTGGGGCCCAAAAATGGTTATTTTTAGCTTTGAAATCCTACTTCTCCTTCATCCTTGGATGGATTTCATCTATATTTGGTGTGAAACATCATTGGGGACGGACAAACATATTTTGTATAAATGAGCCTGGTCCGACCCCTAGGGGCTGAGAGGTGGGCCTCCAAAAGGGCAAATTTTCTTAATTTAAAGTGTACACGGAATGGAAAATGATATTTAGATATTTTATTCTGTTTGATCTCCTGACAAGAATGTTGAAAACCGCATCAAAATTGGCCGCTTCAGTACCGAGATACCGCCCTCCGAAGTGCTCGATTTTTACCTGTATATCAACTGCTAATCAGGGAATCGGCCGCTCAAGCTGATTTGGGGAATAACCGGATGTGACGTCACGAGGACAACGGCAGTGAGGTGTTTGGTAGTGGGGTTATAGCACAAAGGTGGACATATATGTATTCCTAAAATGGGGTTACGAGAATTTTACAGATATATATACAGTATACAGTTATGGTGACGATTTAATAATATATAGAATAAGAAATATTGCAACTGAAATCATGCTAAATACATAAGTAGATTAGCGGAAATTATAAGTTATTTATGTTCAGTATAAGCCAGGTGTACCTCGTGTAAAAACTTTTAAGTAGAGATCTTATCTCTGTTTTAACAGCTTACTAAATTATCAAACCTGGGGAATATTCAATTTTCATAATGTCATATAAAAAGAGACGAATTCGAAAAATGATGGTCATATAATTATCCATTTGAATATGTTTCTGCATAAATAAAAATTCACTTGGCCTATGGATTTTAAGAATCAGCATAACGAAAAGAAAAGGTGTTAAATGTATTTCATAGTTCAATACACGTAGATATCATAGACATAAATTTGGAGGGGGAGTAAATAAAAAAAATAAACTACTTGAGAAATTGAATTTAAAATACATAATTCATTTATAGCTGTAACGAGTCTATCTTCCTTTTATAGCTACATGTACATGTATGAGAACATGTGTTATTTTAACAATATTCAACAGTACATTTATTGGTCATATAGATTATCATTATTAGTATTATATAATGATCGATATTGACCAAAATTCACAAAGAATTGGATATCCAAAATCTAGCAAATACCATAAATATCAAAATTCTGATATTGTGCATCATATTTGCATTGTTCTTTATCGACATGCCATTTGTAAATAATTTTGTAGTTTCTGTTATAAAAATACATATACATATAACTAGATCAAGGATTTTTAAGTAAGAGACAAATGTATACATTGGTCATTCTGAAATATACAATTATGTATGCATCTAGTGATTTATACACTTGTTATATGTTATGTTCGAACGGTATATTTTACTGTAAACCAAGGATTCATAAGTGTTAACAAATATGACATTATACAACAATTAAATGATGGTCATGATCGCTAACTTACCTGTGATCTTACTATTGACACCTGACGTGAGCTAATCAACGAAGCGTGACGGGTCACTAAACACCTTTCTTACGTAATCTGATTATTAGCCCCCTCATTAGTCTCGGTTGACCACGCGTTTTAGTTACTGCAGTATACAGGTAAAGAGTTAAACGCAGCACGACATTGGCTATTCGGAAGTACAGTGCTGATTTTGTTCTGTACTTGATATCTGCAACTTGGATTAGACATATACATCTTCAGTCTTTTTTTCCTCTGACTCGTGCATGATTTATTTTTTTCAATTAAAGACACTTATAAATGAACTTGAGCGAAATATCAACAAGTCGTCGGATGTATTGTATTATATGAAAGCTGAACGTATTTCGTTAAAACAAAAAAAATGGATCATTTCAGATATAACGCAAGTAGTAGATGCATTTACATATACAATGTATGCAAAAAATTATGTTTAGAATCATAACTTAATTCGTTTGGGTAGGTTATATGAAAAAGTTAGAAATTTGTAAAGCGGGTTTGACCAGTACAACGACCCGAGTCGGGTTTTGGATAACATAGTCAAGAATCCTTTACATAATATTCATGTACATGTATATGTGGTTTCAAATACCGTAGATTTACAACGTACGTGGATTATTATACACATTATATTGTGTATAATTGTGCAGAAATCGCGCAGAAATGTCCATTTATCTACGATAGGTACATCAATATATGCATGGTATAAATCCCTATTTTCAAGCGTATTTCAAACTCATATCTGTGATTGAGGATAATATTAAATAGGTATCGGACATGTACACAGGTACTTGTGTCTGTAAAAATCGATATTTGCAAACAGATAGTTTATATTAGATGGCAGACACAGAAAAATCGCCACTCTATCTTATGCGAGTAGAGTAGGTCCCGTTGTCCTCGTGACGTCACAGGTCAGGGGTCCCGAATCGGGGTCAATGGCTTGGGGCTTCAGGTGTGTTCTAGAGAAAAGTCGCATTATCTCTAATACCGTATTCGCTATGAAACTCGTACTTTCTCCATTCTAAATTTTATACAATGACACATTTATCAAGCCTTATATACCAAACCATTCCGTGTACACTTTAAGCTTTGAAATCCTACTCTTCCTTCATCCTTGGATGGATTTCATCCATATTTGGTGTGAAACATCATTGGGGACGGACAAACATATATTTTTATAAATGAGCCTGGTCCGTCCCCTAGGGGCTGAGGGGTGGGGCCCCAAAAAGGTTATTTTTAGCTTTAAAATAATACTCCTCCTTTATCCTTGGATGGATTTCATCTATATTTGGTATAAAACATCATTGGGGAAGGACAAACCTATTTTATATAAATGAGCCTGGTCCGACCCCTAGGGGCTGAGGGGTGGGGCCCCAAAAATTGTCTTAATTTTAGCTTTAAAATCCTACTCCTCCTTCATCCTTGGATGAATTTCATCCATATTTTGGTGTGATACATCATTGGGGAAGGACAATCATATTTTATATAAATGATCTTGGTCCGACCCCTTGGGGATGAGGGGCTGAGGGGCGGGGCCCCAAAAGGGCAAATTTTCTTATTTTAAGCTTTAAAATCCTACTCCTTCTTCATCCTTGGGTTGATTTCATTCATATTTGGTATGAAACATCATTGTGGAAGGACAATCATATTTTATATAAATGAGCCTGGTCCGACCCCTAGGGCCAGAGGGGCGGGGTCCCAAAAGGGCAAATTTTCTTATTTTAGCTTTAAAATCCTACTACTCCTTCATCCTCGGATGGATTTCATCCATATTTGGTGTGAAACATCATTGGGGAAGGACAATCATATTTTATATAAATGAGTCTGGTCCGACCCCTAGGGGCTGAGGGGTGGGGCCCCAAAATGGTTATTTTTAGCTTTGAAATCCTACTCCTCCTTCATCCTTGGATGGATTTCATCTATATTTGGTGTGAAACATCATTGGGGACGGACAAACATATTTTGTATACATGAGCCTGGTCCGTCCCCTAGGGCAGAGGGGGCGGGGCCCCAAAAGGGGAAATTTTCTTAATTTTAGCTTTAAAATCCTACTCCTCCTTCATCCTTGGATGGATTTCAATCCATATTTGGTGTGAAACATCATTGGGGAAGGACAATCATATTTTATATAAATGAGCCTGGTCCGACCCCTAGGGGCTGAGGGGTGGGGCCCCAAAAGGGCAAATTTTCTTATTTTAAGCTTTAAAATCCTACTCCTCCTTCATCCTTGGATGGATTTCATCCATATTTGGTGTGAAACATCATTGGGGAAGGGTTAAAATCATATTTTTTATATAAATGAGCCTGGTCCGACCCCTAGGGGCAGAGGGGCGGGGCCCCAAAAGGGGAAATTTTCTTAATTTAAGCTTTAAATCCTACTCCTCCTTCATCCTTGGATGGATTTCATCCATATTTGGTGTGAAACATCATTGGGGAGGACAAACATATTTTTTATAAATGAGCCTGGTCCGTCCCCTAGGGGCTGAGGGGTGGGCCCCAAAATGGTTATTTTTTTTAGCTTTGAAATCCTACTCCTCCTTCATCCTTGGATGGATTTCATCTATAATTTGGTGTGAAACATCATTGGGGACGGACAAACATATTTTGTATAAATGAGCCTGGTCCGTCCCCTAGGGGCTGAGGGTGGGGCCCCAAAGGGGAAATTTTCTTAATTTTAGCTTTAAAATCCTACTCCTCCTTCATCCTTGGATGGATTTCATCCATATTTGGTGTGATACATCATTGGGGAAGGACAATCATATTTTATATAAATGAGCCTGGTCCGACCCCTAGGGGCTGAGAGGGGCGGGGCCCCAAAAGGGCAAATTTTCTTAATTTAAGCTTTGAAATCCTACTCCTCCTTCATCCTTGGATGGATTTCATCCATATTTGGTATGAAACATCATTGGGGACGGACAAACATATTTTTTTTATAAATGAGCCTGGTCCGTCCCCTAGGGGCTGAGGGGTGGGGCCCCAAAATGGTTATTTTTTAGCTTTAAAATAATACTCCTCCTTTGTCATCTTGGATGGATTTCATCTATATTTGGTATGAAACATCATTGGGGAAGGACAATATATTTTATATAAACGAGCCTTGGTCCGACCCCTAGGGGCTGAGGGGTGGGGCCCCAAAATGGGGTAATTATCTTAATTTTAGCTTTAAAATCCTACTCCTCCTTCATCCTTGGATGGATTTCATTTATATTTGGTATGAAACATCATTGGGGAAGGACAATCATATTTTATATAAATGAGCCTGGTCCGACCCCTAGGGGCAGAGGGGCGGGGCCCCAAAAGGGCAAATTTTCTTAATTTTAGCTTTTAAAATCCTACTCCTCCTTCATCCTTGGATGGATTTCATCCATATTTGGTGTGAAACATCATTGGGGAAGGACAATCATATTTTATATAAAATGAGCCTGGTCCGACCCCTAGGGGCTGAGGGGCGGGGCCCCAAAAGGGGAAATTTTCTTAATTTAAGCTTTGAAATCCTACTCCTCCTTCATCCTTGGATGGATTTCATCCATATTTGGTGTGTGAAACATCATTGGGGACGGACAAACATATTTTTTTATAAATGAGCCTGGTCCGTCCCCTAGGGGCTGAGGGGTGGGGCCCCAAAATGGTTATTTTTAGCTTTGAAATCCTACTCCTCCTTCATCCTTGGATGGATTTCATCTATATTTGGTGTGAAACATCATTGGGGAAGGACAAACATATTTTGTATAAAATGAGCCTTGGTCCGTCCCCTAGGGGCTGAGGGGTTGGGCCCCAAAATGGTTTTTTATTTTAGCTTTAAAATCCTACTCCTCCTCCTTCATCCTTGGATGGATTTCATCTATATTTGGTATGAAATCATCATTGGGGAAAGGACAACATATTTTGTATAAATGAGCCTGGTCCGACCCCTAGGGGCTGAGGGGTGGGGCCCCAAAAGGGAAATTTTCTTAATTTTAGCTTTAAAATCCTACTCCTCCTTCATCCTTGGATGGATTTCATCCATATTTGGTGTGAAAATCATCATTGGGGAAAGGACAACAATATTTTTTATAAAATGAGCCTGGTCCGTCCCCTAGGGGCTGAGGGGGTGGGGCCCCAAAATGGTTAATTTTAGCTTTGAAATCCTACTCCTCCTTCATCCTTGGATGGATTTCATCTATATTTGGTGTGAAACATCATTGGGGACGGACAAACATATTTTTTATACATGAGCCTGGTCCGTCCCCTAGGGGCAGAGGGGCGGGGCCCCAAAAGGGGAAATTTTCTTAATTTTAGCTTTAAAATCCTACTCCTCCTTCATCCTTGGATGGATTTCATCATATTTGGTGTGAAACATCATTGGGGAAGGACAATCATATTTTATATAAATGAGCCTGGTCCGACCCCTAGGGGCTGAGAGGTGGGCCCCAAAAGGGCAAATTTTCTCAATTTAAGCTTTGAAATCCTACTCCTCTCCTTCATCCTTGGATGGATTTCATCCATATTTGGTGTGAAACATCATTGGGGACGGACAAACATATTTTTTATAAATGAGCCTGGTCCGTCCCCTAGGGGCTGAGGGGTGGGGCCCCAAAATGGTTATTTTATAGCTTTAAAATATACTCCTCCTTTGTCCTTGGATGGATTTCATCTATATTTGGTATGAAACATCATTGGGGAAGGACAATCATATTTTATATAAATGAGCCTTGTTCCGACCCCTAGGGGCTGAGGGGGGGGGGCCCAAAATGGGGTAATTTTCTTAATTTTAGCTTTAAAATCCTACTCCTCCTTCATCCTTGGATGGATTTCATTCATATTTGGTGTGAAACATCATTGGAGAAGGACAATCATATTTTATATAAATGAGCCTGGTCCGACCCCTAGGGGCAGAGAGGTGGGGCCCCAAAAGGGCAAATTTTCTTAATTTTAGTTTTAAAATCCTACTCCTCCTTTAACCTTGGATGGATTTTATCCATATTTGGTGTGAAACGTTGTTGGGAAAGAGTAATCATATTTTATATAAATGAGCCTGGTCCGACCCCTAGGGGCAGAGGGGCGGGGCCCCAAAAGGGGAAATTTTCTTAATTTAAGCTTTGAAATCCTACTCCTCCTTCATCCTTGGATGGATTTCATCCATATTTGGTGTGAAACATCATTGGGGATGGACAAAACATATTTTTTTATAAATGAGTCTGGTCCGTCCCCTAGGGGCTGAGGGGTGGGGCCCCAAAATTGTTATTTTTAGCTTTAAAATCCTACTCCTCCTTCATCCTTGGATGGATTTCATCTATATTTGGTGTAAAACATCATTGGGGAAGGACAATCATATTTTGTATAAATGAGCCTGGTCCGACCCCTAGGGGCTGAGGGGTGGGCCCCAAAAATTGGTTTATTTTTAGCTTTAAAATACTACTCCTCCTTCATCCTTGGATGGATTTCATCTATATTTGGTGTGATACATCATTGGGGAAGGACAATCATATTTTATATAAATGAGCTTGGTCCGACCCCTTGGGGATGAGGGGCTGAGGGGCGGGGCCCCAAAAGGGCAAATTTTCTTATTTTAAGCTTTAAAATCCTACTCCTCCTTCATCCTTGGGTTGATTTCATTCATATTTGGTGTGAAACATCATTCGGGAAGGACAATCATATTTTACATAAATGAGCCTGGTCCGACCCCTAGGGGCAGAGGGGCGGGGCCCCAAAAGGGCAAATTTTCTTAATTTAAGCTTTAAAATCCTACTCCTCCTTCATCCTTGGATGGATTTCATCCATATTTGGTGTGAAACATCATTGGGGATGGACAAACATATTTTTATAAATGAGTCTGGTCCGTCCCCTAGGGGCTGAGGGGTGGGGCCCCAAAATGGTTATTTTTAGCTTTGAAATCCTACTCCTCCTTCATCCTTGGATGGATTTCATCTATATTTGGTGTGAAACATCATTGGGGACGGACAAACATATTTTGTATACATGAGCCTGGTCCGTCCCCTAGGGGCAGAGGGGCGGGGCCCCAAAAGGGGAAATTTTCTTAATTTAAGCTTTAAAATCCTACTCCTCCTTCATCCTTGGATGGATTTCATCCATATTTGGTGTGATACATCATTGGGGAAGGACAATCATATTTTATATAAATGAGCCTGGTCCGACCCCTAGGGGCTGAGGGGTGGGGCCCCAAAAGGGCAAATTTTCTTAATTTAAGCTTTAAAATCCTACTCCTCTTTCATCCTTGGATGGATTTCATCCATATTTGGTATGAAACATCATTGGGGACGGACAAACATATTTTTTTTATAAATGAGCCTGGTCCGTCCCCTAGGGGCTGAGGGGTGGAGCTCCAAAATGGTTATTTTTAGCTTTAAAATAATACTCCTCCTTTGTCCTTGGATGGATTTCATCTATATTTGGTATAAAACATCATTGGGGAAGGACAATAATATTTTATATAAAACGAGCCTTGTCCGACCCCTAGGGGCTGAGGGGTGGGGCCCAAAATGGGGTAATTATCTTAATTTTAGCTTTAAAATCCTACTCCTCCTTCATCCTTGGATGGATTTCATTTATATTTGGTATGAAACATCATTGGGGAAGGACAATCATATTTTATATAAATGAGCCTGGTCCGACACCTAGGGGCTGAGAGGTGGGGCCCCAAAAGGGCAAATTTTCTTAATTTTAGTTTTAAAATCCTACTCCTCCTTTAACCTTGGATGAATTTTATCCATATTTGGTGTGAAACGTTGTTGGGAAAGGGTAATCATATTTTATATAAATGAGCCTGATCCGACCCCTAGGGGCAGAGGGGCGGGGCCCCAAAAGGGGAAATTTTCTTAATTTAAGCTTTGAAATCCTACTCCTCCTTCATCCTTGGATGGATTTCATCCATATTTGGTGTGAAACATCATTGGGGATGGACAAACATATTTTTTTATAAATGAGTCTGGTCCGTCCCCTAGGGGCTGAGGGGTGGGGCCCCAAAATTGTTATTTTTAGCTTTGAAATCCTACTCCTCCTTCATCCTTGGATGGATTTCATCTATATTTGGTGTGAAACATCATTGGGGAAGGGCAATCATATTTTATATAAATGAGCCTGGTCCGTCCCCTAGGGACTGAGGGGTGGGGCCCCAAAAAGGTTATTTTTAGCTTTAAAATACTCCTCCTCCTTCATCCTTGGATGGATTTCATCTATATTTGGTATAAAACATCATTGGGGAAAGGACAACAATATTTTGTATAAATGAGCCTGGTCCGACCCCTAGGCTGAGGGGTGGGGCCCCAAATGGGGTAATTGTCTTAATTTTAGCTTTAAAATCCTACTTCTCCTTCATCCTTGGATGAATTTCATCCATATTTGTTGTGATACATCATTGGGGAAGGACAATTATATTTTATATAAATGAGCTTGGTCCGACCTCTTGGGGCTGAGGGGCCGGGGGGCGGGGCCCCAAAAGGGCAAATTTTCTTATTTTAAGCTTTAAAATCCTACTCCTCCTTCATCCTTGGGTTGATTTCATTCATATTTGGTATGAAACATCATTGGAGAAGGACAATCATATTTTATATAAATGAGCAAGGTCCGACTCCTAGGGGCTGAGAGGTGGGGCCCCAAAAGGGCAAATTTTCTTACTTTTAGTTTTAAAATCCTACTCCTCCTTAATCCTTGGATGGATTTTATCCATATTTGGTGTGAAACGTTGTTGGGGAAAGGGTAATCATATTTTATATCAATGAGCCTGGTCCGATCTCTAGGGGCAGAGGGGCGGGGCCCCAAAAGGGGAAATTTTCTTAATTTAAGCTTTAAAATCCTACTCCTCCTTCATCCTTGGATGGATTTCATCCATATTTGGTGTGAAACATCATTGGGGACGGACAAACATATTTTGTATAAATGAGCCTGGTCCGTCCCCTAGGGGATGAGGGGTGGGGCCCCAAATAGGTTATTTTTAGCTTTAAAAATACTACTCCTCCTTCATCCTTGGATGGATTTCATCTATATTTGGTATAAAACATCATTGGGGAAGGACAATCATATTTTATATAAATGAGCCTGGTCCGACCCCTAGGGGCTGAGGGGTGGGGCCCCAAAAGGGGAAATTTTCTTAATTTTAGCTTTAAAATCCTACTCCTCCTTCATCCTTGGATGAATTTCATCCATATTTGGTGTGAAACATCATTGGGGATGGACAATCATATTTTATATAAATGAATCTGATCCGACCCTTAGGGGCTGAGGAGTGGAATCTTAGTTTTAGCTGGCCCACTTCCTGTTTTAGGTTTTGGTCTCCGATCTCAATGAAAATTGGTCTATAGGGGTTTTAATTGATGCCGAACAACATGCAAACATTTTCGTAAAGATTTTGGTATTCTAAGATGGCCGCTGGCCCACTTCCTGTTTTCAGGTTTCAGTCTCCAATCTCAATGAAAACTGGTCTATAGGGGGTTTTAATTCATTCAGAAGGAGGAACTTTAGGTAAGGACAATCATATTTTATAAAGGACCGCGGAGCTAAGACCCATGGGGATAGTACGGCGGAGGTCCAAAATGGGAGCTTTGTTGAAATTTGGCTTTAAAATCTGACTCCTCCTTATATTAATCCTTGAATGGGTTACAACCATATATGGATGAAGGGCTAAGTTTGTTCAACAAATGACATTTACCTATTTCAGAAACTTACATATTCAACTAAGGAGTTCCTTGTATTGTTTATATTAATCGTTAACCAATACTTTATACTGTGACTTTGTTGTTTTGTGCCATGAGTCAGATGACCGTAATGGCCCATGGGCCTCTTGTTAATATCATATTTTTGCTACCAATTTTGAAATAGTCCTAGTTCATCGATGGCTATCAAATGTTTTTATTGTCAAATAAAAGTTATAAGTTCTGTGAATGGATATATATAATAATAATTCAAATAGAAGAAAATGGAAACTCTACTTTTAAAGACTGTTTTAAATTATGATCTTGGGGTCAGATGTATATTTGCTTTCTCTTGTTGTCAGTCTGATGGTTTCTCCTTTGGCTATACAAAAACACAATCATTATAAATAATAAAAATTTTAAGTAAAATATTCACATAGTCATAACTGTTTGCCATATCTAGTGATATCATGTCAGTACAACAATATGAGACTGACCTGAACTTGTAATGGGCCTCTTATAGATAATTACTTACAATATTTTGTGCATAGCAAACAGAACCTTTTCCTGAAAGGATGCAAAAGTCGAATACATAACTAGTAATTAAACCATAAAATTTAAAAAAAAAATGTCATTGCCTAGAAACATAATAATCTCTAATTTATTTCTTCTATCTGCTTGCATTACAAAATTAATTCCAATGTCCTTTGGCATTTGTAATTATTGATTTTTAGTCTTCAGATAAACACTATAGCATGAATGTAAAGTCTTGGACGACAGTATAAAAGTGTGATTACAATGATTGTATACAAGCTTCTTTCATACTGACAGAAATATCTTTAACATATAGACAAAAATTATCTAGACTTCTAGACTAATGGTGCTGATTCAGGATGATAAACATAACATTACCCCAGGAGGCTGTGGTCAGTTACTGCTGGCTATAGACAGGTTTTATCCTTATGGGTCAGAGTATAATGTTGGCTGTAGTTAGAGTATGGCAAGTAATTTTTTCTTTTAAAAGGTTGGGCATTGCTAAAAGTTTTCTTAGACAGTAGATCTAAATCAAATTTCATATACAGACTGGCCTTGTGACTTGATTGTGTATATTGTAATTCCAAAAATCTAAATCCAAATTTGATCTGTCAACATGACATGCAGCCAAATTTGGATTTTTATTTTTAGCCCACCATCATCAGATGGTGGGCTATTCAAATCGCCTTTCGTCCGTGGTCCGTGGTCCGTCCGTCCGTCCGTCGTCCGTCCGTTAACAATTCTTGTTACCGCTATTTCTCAGAAAGTGCCAAAAGGATCTTTCTCAAATTTCCTATGTAGGTTCCCCTAGGACCCTAGTTGTGCATATTGCATTTTGGGACTGATCGGTCAACAAGATGGCCGACAGGCGGCCATCTTGGATTTTGATAGTTAAAGTTTGTTACCGCTATTTCTCAGAAAGTACTGAAGGGATCTTTCTCAAATTTCATATGTAGGTTCCCCTAGGACCCTAGTTGTGCATATTGCAATTTGGGACCGATCGGTCAACAAGATGGCCGGCAGGCGGCCATCTTTGATTTTGATATTTAAATTTGTTACAGCTATTTCTCAGAAAGTGTTGAAGGGATATTTCTCAAATTTCCTATGTAGGTTCCCCTAGGGCCCTAGTTGTGCATATTGCAATTTGGGACCGATCGGTCGACAAGATGGCTGACAGGCGACCATCTAGGATTTTGTTAGTTAAAGTTTTTTACCGCTATTTCTCAGAAAGTACTGAAGGGATCTTTCTCAAATTTCATATGTCGGTTCCCCTAGGACCCTAGTTGTGCATATTGCATTTTGGGACCGATCGATGAACAAGATGGCCGACATGCGGCCATCTTGGATTTTGATAGTTAAAGTTTGTTATTGCTATTTCTAAAAAAGTACAGAAGGGATCTCTCTCAAATTTTATATGTAGGTTCCCCTAGGGCCCTAGTTGTGCATATTGCATTTTGTAACTGATAGGTCAACAAGATGGCTGCATGGCTGCCATCTTGGATTTCATTGTTGAAGTTTGTTACCACTATTTCTTAGAAAGTACTATAGCGATCTGTCTCAAATTTTATATGTAGTGTGTTTGAAAAAGTTTGAAAAGCAGGGAAAAGATCCCTCTTTCCATTGTCAGACATAGATCATTCTGTGGTTGGCGCCAAGATCCCTCTGGGATCTCTTGTTGAAATTTGTTACCGCCTTTTCTCAGAAAGTACTAACCGATCTATCTCAAATTTTATAAGTAGATTGTCCTTGGTCTTTAGTTGTCAGAAAAATCAATGCCTTTATGCAGCCATCCTAAATTTTGATTGTATAATGTTTAAAGGGATATTTCTCATTATTGCATGCATGTATAATATAACATGGTACATTGCCTGAAAATTATATTTGATATATATAAAAAGATGCATATTTTACATAAGGATTAGTATTTTTTTCTGAGGAATATTTTCCATCAGATTCTTCATAGTTTATTAAAGTGATATCACTTTTAATAAAAAATGTATATAAAAAATGACAAAATAAAATGATTTCTTTTGCTTGTCAAGATAAAAATAAAACTGAAAAATGGTGTAGAGTTGAACTTCAATCTTCCGAAGTCAGTGCAGGGACGACTAAACCACATGAGCTACAGGTCAGACATAAAACTGTATCCCAGTCTTGTCGCATGCACCTGTTCCTTAAAACATTTGTCATTACTGTTCAGTTATCTTTTATATTCCAAGTTACCCGAGCATATGATGGATTTATAAATAGAATTTACATAACCCAAGTATAAAACAACGGAGCATGTGGTGCTGCAGGCTCACAAGCCACCATTTCGCCAATCAGTTGCGCAAGTGTCCGAATTGTGACTTCACGGAGTTTGAGTACATCCCTACACAACAGTACTAAGGACTCAACTTTTTCGTCGGTAAGTTTCACAGTCATATCTACAGAATTTTACAACAAAAAACCCAGAAAAGTGATACACTGAGTAGGATATAGTATGGATTTATCTGGGTGAACGGTAAGACCTAGCAAATCAAACAGCGTTACTGTGTCTACAATACACATACATGACTCAAAGGACTCTGCTTGTAATAGACTGTCATCAATGTATGCTACATTGGCATGTCCTTGTTTCCTTAGAGAGGAGTAGACCGGTTTCATGATCTTAGTGAAAACCCTTGGAGCTGACGACAGTCCGTTAGGTAAACAAGTAAATTCATAACACAAGCCTTTCCATGTAAACCGCAAGAATTTTCTGTCGCGAAAATGGATTGGTATAGAATAGTAAGCATCCTTCAAGTCAATAGATGCAAACCAACAGTTTTTTGACATAAGAGTTATGGCAGATTTAAGCGTTTCCATTTTGAAATGTAAATGTTCAACATCAAGGTTTAAAGTTTTTAAATTTAAAATTAATCTGTATGATCCATCTTTTTTCGGTCGAAGGAAGATAGTGGACAGGAATTCATCACTGACCCTGTCAGAGTTAGCAACTAACTCTATGACATGTTTAGACAGAAGTTTCTCAAGTTCAATATCTATAAACCCAGCTTCAGATGTTGAAAAAGGAATAGAACGCGGAGCACTTGCTTGATATGGCACTGACTGAAATTCTATTTGATATCCTTGAATCTGAGATCTAAGCCATGTATCAGATGATAATTGATTCCATGCTTCCGAATAATGTTTTACCTTACCACCACTGAAATTGTCAGGGACATTATGTAATGCTTCAAAAACGTCTTGTGCAGTTTTAAAACTGACATCAGTCTTGTCTAAACACACTGTCGTAACACTTACTACGTGTGAAGTATTCAGTCCTGTTTTTTCTTTGGTCCTTTTGCTGGTCTCTACGACAAAAAAGGTCCCCGCTCAGAACTGTAATTGTTGCGGTGTCGCTGCTGTGGTCCCTGTTGGCCTTGACCGTGACCATGTTTGTTGTTGTTGTCCCATCTGCGGAGGTTCTGTTGTTGTTGTCCAGAATGCCGATTAGCATAAGGCCCTGCATGTTTTCCTCCATTTGTTTGGCGGCCATGTGGTTGTCGGATAGGGTTGAATCTATCACTCTTGTGTGTGACAGTTTTGGTGATTTGGTAATCTGTTTGCTCACTCTCTTAGCATCACTAATTTCCTTTATCCTTTGCTCAAGTTCATCGCCTAACAATTGAGAGGTGACAGGGTTAGACTGAGCACACAAAGATTTGAATTCTTCATTTATTGCAGGCAAGAGGTTTTGTTTCCTGCGGTAGGAGATGTCAGTGTGCAGAATCTGGAGACATTTGAAAGTGTCATTTGCCAATGACAAACAGTCTTTCACTTCTTTTGGCCGAAGACCCTCTTGTGTGGCGTTAAAAAGTCTATCAGACAAGTGTATCAGTGGGTATAACGCTTTACACACAAGACTTTGGAATGATTGATACTTTAAATCAGTGTCCTTGTGTCGCCTCCCTAAACTATTCCAAATTGATGGAGGGAGTCTAGGAACCACGACGTTCTCACAGTTATTGGGTCGGAAGTGTTTTCCTAATAAAACCTTCTGTTTGTCTTTACATACCTTGGTATGCATGCCCGTATTGATAACTGCAGCCAGTTTACGTTTATAGCCGATGAACATTATTCTTCGTCATGGTAAAACGACATGATATTGTCAATAATGGCGTCGCCAGTACCTGTTTCAGTTGTATCCAACGCACTGGCAAATGAGGTATCCATTGATATCTCGTCTGAGATGGCGTCGGAGTCCTCTTCCTGATCACTGACAGACTGCTTGTCAGATTGTTCGTCTACGAAATCTAAGGATACTGACTCCTCAACAGTAGCAGGTCTGTTTCCGGACAGATCAATGTTCTCGGTAGTAGCAGTATTATCCGTTCGTGAGAGATGGATATTTTGCCGTTTTGCCATCTGTTCCATTAAACAGAACATCATCTAATTCTGTAGCAACATAGATTGTTGTATGGCAATACCAGATGTTTCTTGTAGTGACTCTCGGAGGGACGAGAGTGGGCTCTTCATTTGCATAATTTATGCCAGATGCTGAGCATGGAGGCTCCGATGTCGTGACAAAATGGTGGCCGTCATAATTTTCCACAGAAGCAGCAACCGTAACAGAATTGTTTCTTACTGCGGTATTAGCGGTTGAATTCCACACAAGAAATTGTCTATCCCCAGAATTGGTTTTTGTAGACATATGCCCAGAATTGAGCGAAGTTTCTTAATTGACCAAGTGTATGACGACAACGAACAAACCCTAATCTACAACAACACACATGTTGATAGTGAAAACTTAGAGATGACAGCAATGTCTCCTCCTGGCAATAGGGAGGAAACAGACTAGGAGACAAGTTTTATCAGTTTTAACAATGAAAAATCAGCCCCCGAAACAATTCAAAACATCAAAATTTACTACTCAAATGTGGATACTCTAACCACTACCAAAAAACTTGAATTGGAAAACCTCATTTCTATAGAAAAACCTGGAATCATATGCCTGACTGAAATCTTCCCAAAGTTTACAACGTTACCTATCGACACAGCTTTGTACAACATTGACGGGTACACGTCATACCTCGGAAGTAGTGAATCGCGGGGAACCATTATTTATATTACCAATAATCTGAATGCAGAACAAATTAAGGAACACCATTGTCTAGATTATGTCAAATGTGAGATCAAGCTACAAAACAGAGACATCCTTCATATATGTTGTATCTATAGGAGCCCGAATAGCACTGAAGAAAACAACATGCTTCTGAACAGAATTATTGATGGGATAGACAACAACAAGCCAACCCATATATTGCTGTTAGGAGATTTTAATTACAAGGAAATTAATTGGGAACTTCAAATATCAATGGCAGGTCCGAACAACCCCGCAAGTAAATTTCTTGAAACTATTAGGAACAAATTCCTGCATCAACATCTTAGACAACCAACAAGACTTCGGGAGAACCAAATCCCATCTCTACTAGACTTAATATTCACAAATGAGGAGGAAATGATAGAAGACATCGCGTACCTGGATAGTATTGGCAAAAGCGACCATGTGGGTATCATATTTAAAATGATCTGCTACACCAATCCGGTAAACAAAAACATCAATGTGAGGAAGCTAAATTTCCAGAGAGGAGACTATGAAGCTATCAAGGAAGATTTGTACACCATTGACTGTGACTTCCTAAACAATATAGATGGTATTGAGAACGCCTGGACGTACTTTACTGAACATCTCCAAACCATTATAGAAAAACATATACCAGTGAGTAGGGTACAACACTCCAGTCGACCACACAATCCAGAAATTGACAAGGAAGCTCGTGCAGCAATAGCATTGAAAAGACGAAAATGGTACAAATACCTTAATAGCAAGACTCCTGAGAACTTCCAAAGCTACCAAGCAGCCCGTAACAATGCAACAAAAATCATTAGAAAATCAAAATATAAGTATGAAGAGGATTTATCTCTGAAAATCAAAACAAATCCGAAACTTTTTTGGTCCCGAGTCCGATCCAAAACCAAGACTAAATCAACGATAGGGGGTATCGAAGCCGGAAACGGAACAATTACAACAAATAACGAAGAAACTGCGAATGTCCTGAACACTTTCTTTGCCAGTGTCTTCGTTAATGACGGGGATCTACCATTGCCAGTGGTTATTCCAAGACAAGTCAACAGCTTATTGACGGATATCTACATAAGCGAAGAAACTGTCCTCAAAGCAATTAAAATAATTAACCCCAATAAATCTCCTGGACCAGATAATCTACACCCCAAATTCATTTGTGAAACTGCTGATGTCATCAAAAAACCTCTATCCATAATTTACAGGAAATCACTCGATGAATCAACATTACCAAAAGATTGGAACAGAGCAATAGTTACACAAATTTTCAAAAAAGAGCAAAAAAAGAAGCCAATAATTACAGGCCCATCAGCCTAACCTCAGTACCATCAAAATTATGCAACGAATAATCAGAGATATTCTTCTAAAGCATATGGACAACAACAATCTCTTTACTCCACACCAGCATGGGTTTAGGCCAGGAAGATCCTGCATTACACAACTATTAGAAACACTTGAAGATTGGTATAGTGGACTAGACTCAGGAAGTAACATCGACGTGATATATTTAGACTTTAGTAAAGCGTTTGACAAGGTTTCACACAGATTTCTTATCCACAAATTGAGAAGCTACAATATTGGAGGGAAAATTCTAAGTTGGATAACTGCATTCCTGGCCAACAACGTTCAAAGTGTCACGGTCAATGGTCAACTATCGACAGAACTACCCGTCACCAGTGGCGTACCACAAGGGAGTGTGCTGGGACCAATCCTATTCCTAATTTACGTTAACGATATGCCAGATATGTTGGACTGCACAATAAAGCTATTTGCAGATGACACTAAACTATCAGCAAAAATCACATCAGATGATGACCGTTCTAAGCTGCAAGAAAATATCAACAAAATGTGTGACTGGACGTCGACATGGTTAATGAGCCTAAACACAGACAAATGTAAATTCTTGGAAATTGGAAACAATCTGGGAAACCACAATTACACCCTTACAACACAAGGCAACACGACTACTATCTCTGGAGTAACCACGGAAAAGGATCTTGGAGTCACTATAGACAACCAACTCAAATTCACAGCACAATGCAATGCAGCAGCCTTAAAAGCGAATAGGATGTTGGGAATAGTGTTCCGCACCTTCACCTATATGAGTCCAACAATGTTTATTACTCTATACAAAACTTTAATTCGTCCCCATTTGGAGTACGCAACCACAATCTGGTCACCAATGTTGACACGTGATAAAATTACACTGGAAAACGTACAACGAAGAGCAACTAAAAGGATACCATCAATTAAAAACTTATCGTATTCAGAGCGTATCAAGAAACTCGGGCTACCAAGTTTAGAATATAGAAGAAACAGGGCAGATGTGATTTAAGTCTACAAGATTTTAAACAAAATAGACATTCTGGATCAAACAATTATGTTCAGAGAACTAACGGGTATAGCAACTAGAGGACACTCGAAAAAACTCTTCAAAAACGATTTAGGCTAAACTCAACCGGAAATTTCTTCAGTAATCGAGTAATGCATGGAACTCGCTCTCAGAGGAAGTGGTTACATCACCAACGCTTAATTGCTTCAAATCCAGACTGAACAAATTGTGGGTCAACCACCCAACCAAATTTCGACCAACGTTCTACTAGTGAGTTAGTCAACTGAACTGTGTAGTGGTAGTATGAACTGTTAAACAACCACTAACATTTTAAATGGAGAGGTTATTTTTAACACCCAATAGGGTCACCATGATGTACCGTATATGTACAAAATCAATATTACAGGAACTAACGAACGATTACCAAGTGTCAAATATAGACACCTTTTAACGCAACCGGAAGTTTTAAACAAATAGTACGCGCATGTATAGTACTATACCAGTTGAAGAAAGCATCAACGTAAATCAAACAAGCCCAGAAGCTTACCAAAGATGTCATTTCAGCGATTCAGCGATTGACCGATCCAGAATTGGGTTCAGAGGCCATGGTGGGTCGCGAACTCGCTGAACCGTGAGAATGTAAGTCACAAATCTCCGTTAGCACGTGGAGAGCAACGTTCGTAAAATGCCAACTAAATCGACATCAATTTAGTTAATAATTGGCAACGTAAAAAGTAAAATTGTAGCAGTATTGTTCCAAAAATCCAAAGTAAATTCCTCTGATGATAAATCACGTCTTCCTGAACCAAAAAAGGCACTGAACCACGTGACCTCTACGTCATCTCATATGGTCCCTCAGTAGGTTGATTTTACGGAATTTCAGTTATCTGGTCCACAGGCCAACAAGGGACATTGACAGAACCTTTAGATATGGATAGGTTGATAGGCCACAAGACAACACCTTCATATGCTGTCTTTGATATTATCTATAATCAAGAGCAGAGGGGATGGGTTGGTGGGGTTGTAGGAGGGGGATCGTTGGGAGGGGGTGTAAGGCAACTGCATGAGATTGTGCTGGTGTCTCAGGAGGTCAATAAGAGTGTATCTCTAGTGGCCACAGTAATAACTTATCCTTAACAAAGATCATTTATATAATGCCAGTGATTGCCTTATCAGTTGGAGTACAAAACACCAGGACCTCCACAATTGATGATACCTGTAGCGATAGTACCTAAATATATATCTGGTAGTGAATAGTACTAATTGTTAAAATAAGTGATGCTTAATAAAGAAAATTTGAGAAAAATAATGGCATGTGTCAAAAGGAGGGGTTGGGGTCGTTGCCATGGTTTTCAGGTCATTATACACACTCAGTATCTGAAGAAAGGGTTTGTCTGAAAAACTCCTTCTAAACTGCTTTGGCAAATTCAATGGAACTATACAGCAATGTTTTGAACTATGTGTAGATGTGCATGCAGGTTTTTTTTGCATAGATTTTGGAATAAATCCTGAGTGGTTTTTTTGTTACTTTATTAAATTGGGCATATATTTATTTATTGCAGTTGGCCAATATTGCCGAAATTCGTTGTGTACTTTAATTGCATCTAAAGCTATATGTTGGCTTGCAAACCTTCTTATTCTTAAAATACTAACATTCTTTTCTTCAAAAAATTGATATAGTTTAGATGTAAATAATGTGTAAAACGTTCTTGATTCAACATCCGCATATAATTTATGGAGCATATATAGGTATAATATAACTTTGATTTAAATGAAAATGACTCAAATGAAGAATTATTATAAATTTCATGGGGAGCATTATTTTGAGATAAGAAAACAGAAATAGAAGAAATGTTCTGATCTAAAGCTTGCAAAATAAAGCATACAATCCAATATTTAAACAGTTGTGATTAGACTGGCCAGTAGTCTCTAGAATATTAAAAAAAAATCATTAAAATTTGGCTTGATTATTTTTGTCTATACTACATGCCTGATTCTAGAGATCAGTCAAATCCAGATGAGGTTTGTAATTTGATACACAAGGTTTGGCTAGTTGTGAAACCACAAACTCAGTAGGAGAATTAGTCTCGCTTTAGGTCCCTAGCCATATAGCGTTATATGATGGTGTGGTGTAACCCCCACTCCCTCAAGTTAGTGACCGCACTGCTAGAGAAAACTGGTAGGTCACAGATAACCTGTACTTATAGTCCAGTCAATTCAGCCAAAATATTGGCCTAACTTATAAATTATTGCGATAATTGTTTTTTTTTCTGTTTCAGGATTAGTAGTTCTCAGTATTTAAACACTAACGGGAAAAACATATCGGAAAATCCAAATCTATGAAGAAAAAAAAAATTCGCCCTTCACAAGATCAGAAAAAATAGAGAAATTCGCACAAATGACAAAGTCTGCCTCATTTGTAATACTGCAGGTACAAAATTAACTGTATGTGGAGTCCAAGTTTAGTATAGTACATATATGCTAAAAGGGAGTGAATTAATTAATTGAACAATTAATCATTGAGCAATCAAAGTGGTAAAATATGTTTTGGAACATCGTAATTTTAACATTTAAGCCCTCTTTAGATACAAAAAACACGAATATTTCAACAAAATGAAATAGTTTCTGAATAGATTCTTCAAATATGACCTTTTGTCTAGTATCATTGCATATAATACCATGCATTCACATGATACAAACGAACAGGAACCTTCAAAGCTGGTCGATCATGTCAGTGTTATATGGAAAACAACCATTGATATTACTTCCTTGACCCATATCCATATCAACAATTTACATAATTTTTGAGCAAGTAGTTTAAGAAATGATGGGTCTGAACAGTCATTTAAAGGACCTTAATGCTGGATTTTGAGAATTTCAAGAGGCCCAGTAGGCCGAAATAGCCAGGTTAAGGTTTTGGTGCAAGTGTTGTAATACTGTTATCCTAAGTTTTAAACTAGGGGGAGATAATCTAGTAAAGAACTCTGCTGAGAAAGTCTTATCAGCAACTTAGGGTCTGATGGCCAGTCTAATTTGTGATATATATTTGGTATAGCTGAAGGTGCTTTCAACAAACATACTCCTGAAACATGATACTGACAGCCCCTCTAGATTTGTTTACTTTCCAGCTCCATGTAATTCCCTGTGACTGACCACCACTTCCCCTTGGAGGTTAATTATAGATAAGAAATCTAGGACATGCAAGGCTGACACTAAAGAACAGTTTATTAGTATGTCAAATTATGATGTTTGAACATTTAAACTGGAGGGAAAATAAGAAGTCAAGAGATATGTAGAAATCGAAAGGGATAATGAATGTGTGTGACTATGATAAATGAAGTCAGCTAGGGTGTTGGTTTACAATAGGTGGGAAAGCAAATTACACAAGAATCATCAAGTAAGCTGGTGATTTCGCAAAGAATACAGTGGATTGGACATTAATTAATCACAAATAATGATAAATAACGCTATCGGAATTCACAATTATGGTAAAGTATGTGGACCGCTCTTTTAAACTCATCACGATTTAAGGAATTGACCATTCTATATAACACAAGGATATTTGTTTTGTGTTAAATACATGTTCACAGTAGAACATTAGCCCTGATGGTAGTGAACAAATGGAGCATGCAAACTAGAATGTTTGTGTTGTGATTTGTGCCAGTCACATTCATTATTGGATTATATATAATGCATATAATGTGATATTTATTCTGGTTCTTGGATAAAAAGATATGCATGTGTGAGTTTTGGATTTTGCAGTCAAACCTGAGATAAGGTAATACACATAACACTTAGGCCATGGCTGTAAGCCTCTGTTTTCATCTGCCTGTAAAGCAAAATTAATGCCCACCAACAAATTAAACTTTGATTTACAGATACCTTACTTTATCAAATAATTCTTACATAAGAGAGAAACAAATAGATTTTAATTTTAAGCTACAAATATTGTGTATTTAGGTAGCAATCCTAAAGAAAACGATTCAAAAGTGAATGTAATTTATCATGTGGATGTTATAAATAAAATTCATAGAAATTGGAGGGACTTTTTTGGTATATCAATGTTTAAACTATTAAAAACTTTTAATTATCTCATGTCTCGAGACATTATATTACATAAAGTTTTTAGACCCTGTTTAAACTAGTGACTTATAGTATGCCTATATATATCACTTCTTAGGTGTACTTACATTGTAAGCCTAACTTAGTATGCATCTGTCCTAATCTTAGATATTACTGTTGACTCGTAAATTGTTGTAAATTTTGGCAAGATATGGAGAAAATTAAATTGTACAATTCAGTTAAGTAAGTCCATAGGGTAGGGTCCATTACAAATTTCTATTACCAAATAACCATGCCATTATGTTTACTATTGTTTTGACCGGATTCGACTTTACAGAGGCATACACATCTAGTTCTGAAACATTTTTTAGCAAATGAGTTAGCTTTAAGTACACCTAAAAAGTTATATATATAAAGGTATACAAAATCACTAGTTTAAACAGGGTCTTCAACCTTAATTGTCATTTATTACATACTAAATTAAATGGTATGTTAATTATGGAAATTAAAATTTGTTAATCTCTTCATAATTGTCAAATAATAGCTATAACATAAAAACCTTCATAATGATTCAGCAGTAATGATTGTTACAGGTTACAAAAAATCTAGTCCAATTCTCTGTGATATAAAAACCATTATTAATAAACAAACTTCTACAGATATAGCATGTTTTTGTATGATTAATAAATTAAATTTGAATTGATATTAATCAGTTCAGTGAAATAGGAATTCAGTATATAAGTTTTATTTACTTTTGTATATACATCATACACACTGAGTTAAAAATGGATTTCTCATTTTAAGCATTTGTTATTACTCTATTCTAATTTTTGTAATGAAGAAATATATACACAGGTAGATAGATAGTTGGTTTTGTATATATTTGTTCAGTATATAAAATATTTGGAAAGTTAAACCTTAATTTATTTTTAACATCATAATATCAGTATTTCTATTCAATGCTGACAAAAATAAGGAAATAACACTATTCTTGTCAAATAACATTATTTTTTCAAAAGCAATTTGTATCAAGAGCGTGGTCAGTTAATAAAATTACTTCTATTGGAATGTAGTGTCGATTTGTTTGTTGTTTATTTCATTTCCAAATTAATTTGGTTTACTTTACTCTAAACAGAATATCTACCACACATCAGGATTCCATAATTTGTGTAAAAGTAACAAATATGTACATAAATAAACTACCGAAACATAATAGAATATCAAATTTATTTGATCTATTATAGAATCCTGGGTAAGGTATTTAATTCAAGTCTACTACAAAATGTATTGCATCTTACATATAAACAACACAAGATACAACCTATAAGGATGGCATGAGACACAAAAACTTCCAATTTATTCATTTGATTTGTTTAAATCAATTTTAAGACCTTGAAACATTTGTGAGATCGATCCCGAAAATCATTTTGGTAGAAACACTCCTGGGACTAAGACAGATTTTTGGGATTGATCCCGAAAATCATTTTGACAGAAACACTGACATGGGACTAAGACAGATTTTTGGGATCGATCCCAAAAATCATTTTGGCAGAAACACTCCTGGGACTAAGACAGATTTTTGGGATTGATCCCGAAAATCATTTTGGCAGAAACACTCATGGGACAGAGACAGATTTTAGGGATCGATCCCAAAAATCTTTCATTTTGGAAGACATTTTTATTGGCTTTCAAGGTATCAGTCCGAAAACCATATATCATATATTAGGAAATACAAAGTTATTAATGGATTTTTTTTGTCTATTTAGCATTTTACACAAGCATCAGTCACTTCTTACACATGTATAGTCCTTAAAATACACAACGAAAAGAGGAATACAATAATTTTTTCCTCTTCTAAAAAATCTTGGTTATGTATATTAATAAATGTTTATGGCCAAGAGGATGGAAATTTGGTCGGGATGTGTAGGATCACAATTTTTAATTTTGAAATCAAATAAATTAACAAACCTGAATTAACAAAATCAGCGTCGATCTCTGCTGTATGGTGCCTTGCTGCATATACAAAGTGCTTTATGAAAGGGTGGCCTTTGATTTCCACTTTCAAGACAAGATGTCGACATCTTTAATTTAGATGTCGACATCAATAACTGACAAGTCGGTGTCACACCCGAGCATAAACACGATTAATCGCCGAGTTACCGACTTTCTACATAATTATCTTGGAATCATGTAATGTATGATAGCAGGATATCTGTAACACTAAGTAATTGTTTCGGCACATTAAATATATATATTTGTGAAAGAACTACAGAAGACCAGACAATGAACACTGATCGTGGGTGAGAGAATAATCGAGTATTCATTCAGCAATGATTAACGAAATCCCCCATTGTAGGAATGCGTTAGGAGGCATTTTATCACCAACAGGGATCATTTAAGTTATCACCCGTCATATACTTTGAACGGTTTGCTGCAGGTCCATGTCTATCAAAGATCGACTTTGTTAATTCATTCATCTCGTCAGTAAATCGTTGGAATACATAACTTGATACAAAGCATTGATTCTCTACTGGTACAATGACATCGTAACAGTAACACAGACATCTCTCTGTCCTGGATATCTAAATGCCTGATAATGGAACAATTACAAATCGTTGATATGTTTCCATGTTATATTTGTAATATTAAATACGTGATGTACCTTGTGAACTTGTGATACATATACAGCAAAAACTCAAAATAAAAAAATATATATATTTACGGACGACAGGCAGGAAGGCAGACTGGAATACTCCTTCACACACCTCCTTGACTTAACGGAATTAAAAGCATATAGATATGTATTACTGATTATCACTGCATCTGCGTGCTAACGTTTCCAACCAATTTCCGAAATCCATTATTCAAATCGTATTCATTCTGTTGTTAGGCGCTATATGTTTGTATATAAATGTGTAACTCTTTATTGTAAATGTAACTGAGAGTAATACGACCGATGGCAATAGCAGTGTAATAGGAACATATATTAAACAAATTATCATATTGACTAAAGTATAATGTTTCATGTTTGTTTAAAAGTAATTCCCTACGATGGGTGTTGTATCGTTTTGTCAGTACAATTTTGAAAAACAATTCAACGCAATGAATAAAGAGATGACGAAACGATAGATACAATCTATATCACGAGAACACATGTCATAGCATGGTAAAGTTTCTTACCACTGGACGAATTTTAGATCGCCTTATCAGATTGGTTCAGATGTCTCTATAAACAGGTAAAATCTTCCACCTCTCGATTGTAAGTTCGAATCCCACGTTGTGCGCAGTTGCTAGATACCGACCGTATTATCTCCAAATACTCCAGTTTGCATCCTAGACCAAATAGGTCCTTAAATGAACCTGCTTTTTAAATGACAATTCGCCAAGCAGACAAAACCACTTTACACCAGTGCTATTGAGACAGATGTCATCAGGTTCGCTTAATATTTATGCGTGAAAAGAGCCAAAACATGTAAAGAATTTCCCGTGCAAAGCCAATACGAAATCGCAATGAAAAAACAGGAAAATCGCCAATGTTCGATATATACATGTAGTTGACAATATATTCCTCAAAGCAATGTGATTCGGTCGATCACAATATATGTTTGGTTAATGAACACAAGTTTGATTCCTGTCCTCCTCCCGCATCCTGTTGACGTCTTTTAGAATATAATACGACTGCCATCAGAACAAATATACAAGGGAATACTAAAAGCTTACAACTAATGCAACATTTCGATATTTTTGTGGTTAAATGTATTTAAGGATTTAATCTTGCTTCGTTCGATTTCATGGGGTAATAAAACAGTTAATTCAATTTGTTTGACAAGCAACTCCATTCATCACCCTATGAAATCGACCCATGCAAGTTCCAATCCTTATATTTCAATTCAATCGTATTAGATTTTTGTTATTTTTCATTATAAAGTTTTACAAGTTTCTGGGCTTGTGCAAGTCTACAACGAGAAACGTTCGAAAACAATATATCATTAGAAACAAATATATTATCTACGGCGGCGTATTAGGGCCACTATATAATTTAATTTATCTTGTACGTACAAGTTAGTATCTTGTACGTACAAGATAGTATCTTGTACGTACAACTTAGTATCTTGTACGTACAAGATAGTATCTTGAACGTACAAGATAGTATCTTGTACGTATACGTACAACATTCAGATCTGATAATATTGTCTCAAAAACACGTTTTAATAAGTCTATTTTAAAATTCACAAACAATAAATATTCGTGGTCGTAAACTACATGAAATCCTTGTACGTCGCCAGGTTAACATGTATGTGTGTACAATGACCAGGCGGACGTGACGTATTTCACCATATCATGTTTCAGTATAATGCAATGTCTGTCAATCAAACTATGTTCCCTGATCTATATTAAACTGAAAGGCAATTGCAACGTATGCACAATTCAAACAGGTATTTAAGGGCGTATGGATCGAGATACAGACAAACAGACAGACAGAAAGTCAGACGGCGGTCATACTATGTGTGTGATCCCACCATGCTAGGTAAGGTATTACACTATCGACAGAATATTGGCCTCCATCATTATTACAAGACGCCAAGACGAGCCAACATTTAAAAAACTAATTTCAAAATAAACTTTTCCTATTTTTTTATATAGTGTTATTATCGTAAAACAAGTCGTTAACACTAATACTAATCTCGCAAACAAATGCACATATATATTTATATTTAGTTTACAGTATATCGATGACAGTTGTAGTTTATTATTTACAGTACTAGGCAAAGTATGGAGATGACAATATCTAATTAAAGTTACACGTGCCGTAACTGGGCTATAATTTTGTCATGTTAATTTCTCTACATTAATTTATTGAAAACCACCAGGTTTGATGAATTAAGTCGTAAAATGCATTCAAATTGCTCCATATACCTAATAAACGTTAGATACAAGACATAACTCGTGTACTGTAAATTATTGTTTGTTATGCCATATGTATGATAAAATGGAAACTTTCGTGTAGAAATAGTTTTAAAATTAATAATATTACTGTTAATTGCAGAGTTAGGTCATGATATATGAAGCCCCGATGATTGTAAAAACATGGGTTAAAGGGAGACGGTTGTATAGCTTTTATATCGGAGTTATGCACGTTGGCATGTTGTTATTGGGGAGCACAGTCTTTTGTTCTCCTGTCAGTCCACAAGAACAATCTTCGACCGGCACATAAAACAAGGGAATGAAGTATTGAAGCTTTGTGATGATGCAAATGATCAAGACATAGGTCACGCGATCAGACGAAGGTCGATAAGTGTGTTAATTTGTTAAGATCCCCCGAATCTGTTGGTAGTTTTTACACATTTGAGTCACTAGAAACTGCTTCGTTACCGACACTTTGACAATCATCCTTACTGACATGTTACATTTGGTCATGCAAATTCCAAAAGCGTGTTAAACATGTTTAAGATATTTACCATTGATAAAATGGTCAATTTTAAAATGGAGAAGTCATAACTATACTTATGAGAAAGTTCAAAGGTCTGGTAGTTCATTTGGCTTGTACCTTGTAACACTGAGACATTCACAAATGTTAAAAATATATATCAAATTTTAAGATGAGAAGTCTTAACTTATTAGCAACATCGACATATTCACTGGCACAAACAAGCCCCCAATAGACCAGAAACAGTGCCCATGTGCTTGCTTCAGGCTCATTCTGGATGCAGATCAAAACGCATCTTGGTATCAAATAGAAATAAAACTTATAATAGTCTTTGTGATTTTAAACCAAGGTATGTGTTATTCATGTGAACAAACTCAAGGTCATATGAGGTCTGGGCTAATTAGTACTTGAACCTATTCATAATTATATATTAGTGTCACTGTGACCTTGAACACAATTTGCCTGACATGCTAAAGGTCATGTTTTACAAAGTATGAAAATTTTATGTCGTTTCTTAACTAAACAACTCATGCATTTGTGAATATATCCACAATTACAAAAGTGGGTCACCTACCCCTGACACGGTGTCCAATTAATCAATTAGATATAAATAAATAAGAACACATCTTCGATGCTAGTGTTCAAAAGTTATCTATTTAATTCAAAATATGAAATGTATTAATGCAGGCTTTTGCAACTGAAATTGTGGTGCTTTTCATTTTGTATAAACATACTATGGAATTGTTGAAGGTAACATAAATAATGGGACACGCTGAAAGTATCAAAAAATATTTATAATAAGTTACAAATGGCAGAAATGTGGTTATTTTGAAAATTAAAGATATACAACTGCTAATTAAACTTCACCTGGAGTTGAGATTGCAGATAGCAACATGTTAAAAGAACATTTTAGGACAGACACTATTAATATTACCATAATTATAACAAAGCTTTGTTTGATTGGTTAGGTCAGCTTATAAAATAAGAACGAGGAGACAGAAAAAGCTAGCGCAAGAAGATGATAACAAACTGTATACTAAATCACGATTTTCATGAATTTAAAAACGAATACTTAAATGAGCGGGATATCAGCTATTTACCACAGTATTTGCAAATTGATAAAATTGATATTTTAACTACCTTGGTAATCTATTCGCAAAGTTATGCCTATCTGATGTCATTGGACAGGTAGACTATATACACAAGAGCGGGATGTTAAGGTGTGTGTGTGTGGAGGGGAGAGTGAGTGGGTGTTTGTGTTCATGAAACTACTTAAGGCTATACCTTAAAGTATTGAATTGCAGTAAAGTGGCTTAGTTAGCTTTCTTGTAAGTGTAAAGTGTGATATTGATATAAACCAGATCATGAAGTTTGGAAGGTAACTGTCTAGGATATTATTAGGTTTGATATGATTTTCTCCAGTTGTCATTAAATCATTGACAACAATATTAACAAATTGACAGTTTAAGCATCAATCAAGAGATACGTGTTGATAATTAAATATTTTCATTTGAAGGAGAACCTTTAATATTCGTTTAATATTACAGACAACCTTTAAATATATTTTATGATTGTAAATGGAAAACAGTTGATCATTTTCAAAATTTATGTAAAACACACACATATAATATACATTTTTACATGCTTTCGTACTGTGCTGGATTCGGCTAAAATGACGATAAAAGTTTAAAGTATAATCAAACCAAATAACAAATGAAATAAGGCTAGTATAAAGATATTAAGTATGTTCTTCAGAAGAATTTCAAATAGGCGTGTAATTATCCCAGCAAGGTACAATCGTTTGAAACAAATACAAGTTAATTAAATTTATGTTTTTGTGTAATTGATTTTCTATTAGTTCACATTCACAATGCTCCCATTTATACCATACATATTTAATTACAGACCGCGCCGAGTAATCATGTCTAATGTTGGGGCTCAAATGCAAACAGAAATTCGCTGTCCAAGCCATTCAACAGTAGATGTTATGTTCGTCTGTCTCGAAGACGAATGCAAAGAAGCACTCGCATGTCCTCGATGCATCTTAGATTCTGGTGGACATTTCAAACATAATTTAGCTTTATTAGATGATCACCTTGACAAGTTCAAGAAAAGGATATATGAATACAATACCCAAACAAGGACTGAGATCCTTGTTCCTTTACAGAAAAGCGCTAAACAGGTAGTTGATGATCTAAAGGGATTGGACCCTAACGCTGTGAAGTTGATCCAGGATATCGGGACACGAGAAGATAAAATTATTAGCCATACCAAGGCACTGGGTGCCGAATTAAAAAGGCAATGCAGTATTACACAAGATGCTAATCGCCAGAAGCTGGAACAATATCGGGACCGGGTGATGGCAAGAATAACTGAAGTCGAAACTGATGTAGCTGCGCTTGAGAGCTGTCTTGCAGAAAACCGACGGGCGGACATCGCTAACGCTGCTACAACCAGTCTGAATAAAACATATGAACGTGTGGACACGCCTGATATCCAAGAAATTGTTTTCAAAGAAAGTGAAACATCTTGCCATCAACTTGGAACACTTCTTGGAGTTCTGGTAATTGGAAACGAAGAACACGAAAGGTACGTCATACAGATATACATCATTGCCTAGAAATTAAAAAAAAACAATGTTGTGACGGTAACTCTCTACTTCGAATGATACTTTCGAGTTTATTACTGCATTACGAATATTCTAATACATTCTTTGATGTAGATTATTCGGATACACAGAAGGAGAAAAGACATACATGTAATTAATTTACTTTGGTAGTGTTCATCTGAAGGATTAATTTCTTCGACTAACGTTGAAACTTTAGGAAAATACTCTCTCATATAATTGATCAATTGATTTTGTTCATTACATCTATTGTAGGGAAGAAACAGACGTTGAAAAGATCAAACGGCTGGAGGAAGAAAACGAGGAAATGATAAAAAAGTAAGAATTGATGATTTATTTTTTTTTGCAAAATAGCTTACAATGGGATGATAATTGAAATTCATTTCATGAAATATATCTATCATTCGGTTCTTTAATACAATAAATCTAAGTCAGTTAACGTAATATTCATAGTCATAGGGAAATAACCTACCTTACACCAAAACTTCATTGTCTAGTTTAGTCCCTTAAGTAACAATTATCTATGAAAAAAAATCCAAAAAGTGTATTAAAGTTCTGAAACTTAAGATGATTTCTTTAACCTGTGTAACGCTTCCAAATAGGTATTGCAAATTGCATAATTTCCTGATAAAATTTTAGTGGAGCGGCATAGGGAAAAAAATCATGCATTTTTTTATACAAGCACAGAACTTCATGAAATTTGACATGCGAGTAGCCTAGACTACATAGACAATATTTAAACCGGGAGCCACTACAAAATGTACCTATTTCCGGTTTTTTCCAAGATGGCCGCCATTTTCTTACGTAAAACTTAACAAAGTAATGGATTAGCATGCTGCACATCTCAATAAAAATATGAAACTTAATATGTTAGTAGCCAAGACTACCAAAATAATATCAAAAGCGTGAGCCATTGAAAGAATGCCTACTTCTGGAATTCCAAGATGGCCGCCATTTTCGTAGGTAAAACTTAACAAAGTAATGCAATAACATACTGCAAATTTCAATAGAACATGTTAATAGCTAAGGCTACCATAATAATAATATGATTTTAGGCAAAACCTATATGAGAGCGCAGCAGTTAATCCATTCTTTGTTTTTTTAACTGTTACCAAATAAAAAAATATATAAAATTGTTATGAATGTAGATAAGATGTCATGGAAGATTTCTAACGGCGAAAGAGTTATCTCCCCTCACTCAACAGACGATTGAACTATTATAGATGTCATGTACTTTGATCTTATTGCTTATTGTTTGCATTGACTTACTGTACTGATAGAAACCATTATAATGTTAGAATCATAGCTTTGCTGAATTCTCTGGATTGAGTTTATAACAACAAAAACAATGATTAGCATATAATACTTCTACTTTCACTTTTTGCAAAAATATGTGACTGCAGCTACAAAACATAGCTCAACGTCATTCTTTTGTCATTCTCCGTTACCAGGAGGAAAATCCTGAAACAAATGGCCACGTAAAACGGCTTTTAAGTTAAAATTCAGTAGAAAAGGTAAATGTTAGATTTAGTGAATGAATCAAATTGGAAGGCTTATCTTTCACTGATGTTTCATTTTTATTTTTTAAGTATATTTTTTGAAACCACGTGATAGTGTGATTTTGGATATTGTCTTGCGCAAAACTGGATCTTGTTTTGAAGAGAAAAGTTTTCAAACCTCCATATATATGGATAATTGCAAAATGTGTCTACTTCCGGTTGTTTTTAAAGATGGCCGCCATATTCATAGATAACACTTTACAATGTAATGGAATAACATTCTGCACATCTCAAGAAAACATGAATCTTGGCATGTTAGTAGCCAAGACTACCAAAATATTATTAAAAGCGGGAGCCATTGAAAAGCAATTTAAAATCGGGAGTCATTATAAAATATGCCTACTTCCGGTTTTTCTAAGATGGCCGCCATTTTTGTAAAAGAATGCATGTGAGTATCCAAGACAATCAAAACAAGATTTAAACCAGGAGCCACGGAAAAAGTAACGTTTTATTCAAGATAGGCATAAAATGCACATATATACTTTTATTAACAGAGACACTACCTATATATATGGGTAACACTTATTCGTCATGTTATTCCATTTCCGGTATCTTTAAACTGGCGACTATGTGAAATATATGGGTACAAGAAAATGTTGAAGTATTGATACGTTTACATTATTTGAATTATTACATGTAATTGAGAACAAGAATAAATTAATACATAACTTCCATCCATTTCCGGTTGCTTTCAAATAGCACTTGGTGGTAATATAGAAAGTTCATATTACATTTAAAATGATACATAATGTATTTCATTGAAGAGGTTAAACATAACTTTAACAACATTTAAATGAGTATCATGGTTATTAAGCAAACTTTCACTTTCTATATTCATTTGCATTAATCATCTTACAGGAACCTATTCCGTCTATTACAGAGTTAGCTCCCTTTCGGGTAGGTATGCGTCGTTACGTCATTATTTTGTGAGCGCAGTTCACGTCGTTTTCTCCGTTTTAATAATATGACGTAACGCTCGCAAACGTTTGACATCAGAATCAATACCTACCCGAAAGGACGGATAATTCTGCAATATGCAAACACAGAATACTTACCCAAATCAAACAATGAAAATGACAACATTTAATATAACCGGAAGTGCTTTTACTAGCATAATTATTTTAAAACAATGTCTTTGGTTTCATAATATTTAATTATGTATAGTCAGTTAGCGACCAAGTTTTGCTTTATTGTCGTTCATAGTGAAAAACAGTTTTGTTATCAAAGCATTTATATTGCAATACCGGAAATACGTTGATGTTTTGTAAAATTAAAGACAGATTGTTATTTTTCTTGATTTTCTTACCTCTGTCAATATCATGTTTACATGTAGCATCGTGACGAATTGCGAATCAAAAAGATAAGTATAATGTACTTCCCTGGAACTGACTTTTAAATTATATCTATTAGCAATTATAACCGGAAGTACTTGCTCAATATACTTGCTATACATGTATGTTTGTCGTATATGTGTACAATATGCTTCAAGTTCCCATCAATGTATCAATCATCTTTCAAAATAATATCCTCAAAAACAAAATATTTACATGCGGTTTTTCTTTAATTTCACCTTTTATTGACCATGAAGGCGGCCATATGGAAAAAAAATACCGGAAGTAGGTATTTTTTTCCGTGGTTTCGGGTTTAAAACTTATTTTAATTGTCTTGGATACTTACATGCCATTGTTTATGCTTTCATCAAAACCTACAGTATGCATAACTGTACCGACGAAAATGCTAGCTAGTTCTGCCTACATATATGAACGCTATCTTTAATAATACCGGAAGTAGGTAATTTGTTTTCAGTGGCTCACGATTTGAATAAAAATCGGGACCATCTTGAAAAATACCTTTTCAATGGCTTCCTTTTAATTTCTATTTTTGGTTGTCTTAGCAACTCACATGCCAATTGTCATGTTTTTATCAAAAGGAACAGCTTGTTGTTTCATTAGTTTTTATTAGTTTCACCACGAAAATGGCGGCCATCTTGAAAAATACCGGAAGTAGGCACTTTTTGCAATGGATCCCGCCCTTTATTTCTGAAAATAGTCATAACTACTTGCATGTCAAGTTTCGTGTTTCTATCATAAAAAAAATCATGGCATTCTCATTTTTTGGCCATACGCCGCTCTACTATTAAGGGATGAACAAAAAAATTATAAGACAAAGAAAAAGAATTAGACACCCAACCAATCCTACCCAACCTAAAAATTGAGAAATCGAGGGATATTAAAATTATTTCGATACACAACGGTAACAACATAATTATATACTTCATATATACTATCATTTTGATATAACTATTTACCGAGCATCATGGTGATTAAAAAAATAATCATTTATAATTTTAGGTCATTATTGAATGTTATTTTTCATGCTAGCGATTTCTTCCATTTAACGTCTTATATTTGATATTAGTTCATCACTTGACAGAATACTGGATTCTGATTGGCTACAAACATGGGTACTATTTGCAATAGTGCCCAGGGAAGCGGGCACTATTGAAGTGGCGCGAAATTGAGCGTGAATGTATTGTTACGTCACCATTGCATGACGTCATTATAACGTTGCGCTTCGACCAAGACGTCAAGATGGCGGACAGGCTGTTCTGTGAGGGGATAGGAGCAAACGTTGCTTTTCTTTAGAAGGCAATTCACTCATGGTCTATATTGATCTACTTTTAAATCTTTATGAAGCTGAATCCCGTTTTATAGAAACACAGGTTTCTGTGACAATTCACATGTACATTGTATTTTTTTATCAAAAATAATACCGAAATAATGGTATTTATTTTTACTGACATTTTTTTCTGATGCAGAGACGCAACCGTTACAAACATAATAGATGCAGCCTGATAATAACGTGATATGTTAACAGTTGAAGTGTGCAATGGTCATATATATATATATATAATGATGAACTCAAACTCTAATTTCTAACAATAAAAGTTGTTTTCTTTCATGTGCGGCAATATTATTGATGTGTTACGTACAGTACTTTACAAAGAGTATGAAAATAAACTACTTAGTAGAGCAACAGCTGTGTAGTGATTAATATAAATTGACACTTGTAGATGTCGAAATTTACAAACTCTAGAGAGAGACATGAAGACAATAACAGACCGGTGAGCATATGTCAGCTATTTTCAGCTCCATATATATATTGCGTGATTTTAAGAAGACAGATATCGAAATACAGTGTATAAGTAATTATAAAGACTATTCCAAATCAAGCGCATGAGAGACGAAAACGTACAGCTTATTCAGCTAAGATTCTTATTTTGATAAATGTCAAAATAGTGAGAAAAAACAGGGCGGATACGTTGATTTGGAATCAAATGTTGGTTCAAGAAAAATGCAAAAAAAAAAAAAAAAGTAAAAAAAAAAAACAAAAAAAAAATTAAAAAGTAGTCGGAATAATTTTGGAAATGAAAATATGAATGGAAGGCGACTTTTAAAGAGTCCATTCAGCGAGGCTAATTATGTTACATAAGTAATTTAATCGATGCCGTTAAAGTTCCAAATGGTATAGCAATACGATTAACAGGTTCAAAATTACGCTGTACCCACATCCGGCCTAATATCACATAAGTTAAACAAATTCACCGTGGAGATAGTGATGTTTTAGAAAGGAGCATGTACCTAATAAGGCAAACACACTACCGTAAGAGTAACTTTAGTAGGTCTAGTCATACTTGATCCACTAAAATATGTCATTCTATTTCAGCTATATAATCATTTATTTGTTTTTCCAAAAGGACTAAAATGCAAGTACAGACGAATAAACGATTGGAAGCCGAAAACATGGATCTCGTTCAAAGGTAAGAATAGTTTATGGAACAATTAAGAAGACACTTATCTGCTATGCAGTGTAGAATACAGTTTATTTATATGGATATAAAATATCCTAATATAGTCAGTTCTATATGATGTGAGTATTGCACTGATACATATATGTAAATATATATACACACACCATTTTATAGTTAACAATTTTTTAGGTAATTACATTATCCGCTAAGTATGATTCATTTTATTTGATACTTGATCCACTAGAATATGTCATTTAAATCCAGCTATATAACTATTTATTTGTTTTTCAAAAAGGACTAAAATGCAAGCACAGACGAATAAACGATTGGAAGCCGAAAACATGGATCTCGTTCAAAGGTAAGAATAGTTTATGTATCAATTAAGAAGACACTGATCTGCTATGCAATGTAGAATACAGTTTATTTATATGGATATCAAACATCCAAATATAGTCAGTTCTAGATGATGTGAGTATTGCACTGATACATATATGCAGTCTATGGTAACAAAATAAGCTCACTGACATTTTAATATTATTGTTAAGCTGGACACTGTTAGGACAATTATAAATGCACTTATTGTGTAGTATTATATGAATACTACCAGCATTAGAGGGTGACAGTGCTTATCGTCCCTCCGAGGATATCACTGTCACTCGATGTCTGTTTTTAGCGACCAGTTTTGTTTAAACCTCCTGATTATAATCACTTTCGTATTGCCCAAACTTCCGTTTATAATACATTTTGATATGTGTAATACACACTTGGCTATAGTGACAACATTCTGTTGGATGGCCATTATAGACAGGTTTTACTGTATTTGTCAATTGATATAAAATGCAGAATGAAGCATTTGTAATAATCATAAAAGTGGACACAACAGGTCGCCATATTAAATACACATATTGTTGTAAAAGTTATATCATAATAATAGTTACATATTTTGTTAATGACCTAATACGCGAAAAAAATATCGCATGGGTATGAGGTCACTAATGACGTGTGTAACGAACCGTCGAAGGTCCTTTGAATTAAATAACTGTAACATTAATTATGTATGGAAACCATTTACCTCATTGAATGACTCGAATACATTGTAATGGTCTATTAATTAAGTCTTGCCGATTTCGTTTTGCTTTTGAAACTGGTCATCAGCGTTATTATTCGCACTTTATTTCCATCTCTTTGAGTGCCGTCGTCGCGAAGCGTTACGTGACAGTCATATTGTCGATAATGACGTTAGGGGCAAAGAACGACTACTCTATCGTCCAAACATATTATGATTTCTGCTAACCTAATCCAACTTTGTATTGGCTATTACGTGACGTCATTTAAACCAATAGGAAGGCAGGAGTCTTCTCTGAGGAGGATAATATAGTAATATACCTAGACCATTTTAACCGCAAACTGTGGGGAAAAAAACGGGGTAATGCGGAATTCGAACCATACTTTTAGTAGTAAATGATTGTTAAGAATTCAAACTCGAAGTGACCTATATATTTTTCTTTGTCATATCACATGACATAAAAGTGAAATATGCTTTATTTTCGCCTAGTTTTGTTGTCTACTTTATGTTGTTATTCCTAATTGACTGCACCTAATCTACATCCTGATCACTATAATTGTTATAATGTAATTAGTGGTTAATCAAGATTCATTTATTGAAACCACAAAATTGTTTAGTATATGTACTGTACAGTAATTCATGTACTTTTTTGTACAACACATCTATACATCATTGTTCAGTTATCTATACAAATGTCGAAAGAAATACTTTTTGCAATTATGATTTTGTTCATTATAAAGAATGCTAATTATATAAATAATACCAATTTGATATAACCAGTACAAACCATTTTTCTATGTTTAAACTGAAATACTCGTAAATGGGGTTATACAGTATAGTCATGACGCCAAGTAGCGATTTTTGCCCTAACCCAAAAATGTTTAATATATATTTTTCTCTGTTGAATATTGTCTATTGATATGTATATAATAAGATCAAATTGGGTGTGGAACTCTCACCCCTGAGAATTGGGAAATATTCAAGATGGCGTCCAAGATGGCCGCCTAATATTTAATATTTCAGTAATTCATACAGAAATCACATAAAACCAACATTGAAACCCTATTTATCTCATCTTAAACCTTGCCTGGATACAACTGGTAAACGAAAGTCATATTTAGTATATACATTTATTTAAAAAACCAAGATGGCTGATAAAATACCTCCAAATACAGAAATATACGATAAAAAGTTACCCCGTTTTACAAAATACAAGTCCATGCAGGTTGAATGGCAAATACCAGGTTTAAGAATATAAGGAGAAAAAATTTCGATATGTATATTATGAAATCTTTGACAATTACTTGATTCAAGATGGCGGGCCAAAATGGTGCCAAAATTTATTACAGTCTCGACACCAACTAACGAGTTTTATTTCGGGTCAATACTTCTGACATAGGTTTTTCTCTCTCGAATATCATTGATTGGTTTGACCATAAATATAAAGATCCATTTGAACGTGGACCTCACACCCTTGAGTGTGTATTTTTTTTCAAAATGGTGTCTGAGACAACAAATCGTTTCTTTAACATCCAGGTCGAATGAAAATACCAGTTGTTTACAGTTTTTGGCTTATTAGATATATGAATAGTATCCAGTTACATTGTATTTGTTACATAATTTCAAGATAGCGGACAAACATGGCCGTCAATAGCGGATATATTCGTACAAGATGGCTGCTAAATATTGAAAAATCAATAGTTATTTTAACAAGCCAACCGCAAAAGTATTTATATACATTCAAGATATTTTAGGATTAAACTGTTAATTTTTAAAATAATATACACCATATATATCATCATCAAAAACAATTTAAAACATGATTAAAGACAGAATAGCAGCAATAATCTTTGATGATTATTAAATTGAGATAATTTTACCGAAATGGTCTCCAAGATTTTCGAGAAATAATTCATTTTAGCCCTGATGCTAAATAGCGAGTTTTGCTCTGACTATGGTGTATACATTTTTTGTCTCTGCTGAATATTGCATATTGGTATGTATGTAATAAATACTATCCAGGTGGATGTCATGTTCACCTAGTTTCTTAAATCATGAAGTTGTAATATGGTCTTTAACATTCAATTTAATAAATCAACTGTTAACATTAGCGTTGTATGGGTTCATTAGCAAATATCAAAATGGCTGCCAAATATGGCCTCTAATAGCTTAGGATATCAATTGCCTGATTATTGATGTCCTTTAATAAATCATGACAATCTCCAATATTCAATAATGTAGGAATCTTATTATGAATGCATGATGATATACTTAGATCGCTGGATACACCCTGAAAGAAGGGGAAATGAGGGAACGAATGTTGAATGCAGCAGTCATTTGGAGTGGCAGGAATAAAAAGATAAGTGCATCCATCAGACGTTTAGCAAAATCTACATACTATACATGTAGTAACGGGATTATGAGCTATTTTTGAAATCTACGTAAACGAGCGTTGTTTGGGCATCATTACCCATCGGTCGCTCATTGTTATATTGTCAAAGCATCAGCTGAGGACTGGTACAGCATGAAATCGTTATAAAAAAGAGGCTACTTCAAGAACACCAGTGACATACTTCAAGTGACAGATGTATCAGAATACATAATATTAACCACTTGTAAGTCATTACATAGTAATTATGTGGGACAGAGGTATATTATAACATGTTTTTGTTAGTGCAAGTATTTAAACACTATTTCTATCAAACATCTAAGATATATATGTTGTTTTTTTTTTCCATTGTTTAGATCCCTAGATAGATGATTTAGGAAGTGTGGCATGACAAATATCTATAATAGTTGTATATGAATAAACAGATGAATACCTTCTGTCTTAAGCTATTGTGTCCACTATCTTAGAATTTCGAAAAAAAACATTAATAAAAACCTTACATGTAAATAAATGTTAATACTACCCGGTGTTTTATATACGGTGTGAATGTTAAAGAAATTATTACAATTTTATGATTTTAGTGGCCATCTTGGACACGATCTTGTATATTTCAAAATGTTAAAGGATGTGAGCTCCACACCCATCAGGATATCATTAAAGAAATACCAATATGGACTTTTCAGCAGAGAAAAAACTTTATCAGATATTTCTGGTCAGTACAAAAATCGCTAATTTTGAATTTAATAATAATCAAAGATCATTTTTAAAGTTCTGTCCCTATGTTGCTTAAAATTTGTATTTGATATTCAACCTGCATGGCATTACACTTTAGTTCAATAAAAGCCAATACGTTTTGCCAAATAAATACAGTTATCTTTCCAACACTATAGACCCATTTGAAAGTAATGATAGCTATTAAATCATTTATTAATTTAAAAGACAAAGACTTTTAAAGTCCACGTTACTATCGCGTGGCGTGTAATGAGGTAATAAATCAGTATACGCTGTGTGATCTATTTAATTACAAGGTTTGTGATCAACTTACACTACAAACTGTGAACATCTTACAGTGCATACTGTAAATAATCAGTTTCAGATCTGGGATAAGTGTTACATTGTATATTATAAACTGATTGTAATTAAGGATTACACTGATATTTATCAAGTTTTTAAGTAAATTATTATATTGGAAAACGTAAATCTATAAATGTTCGGCTGATGCTATAAGGGTTGCGTAATTATTGTGATGTATTTTTTAAATGAAAATTGCTAAAAATCACAGCTAATTGATATATTTATTACTGATAATTTATGACAATATGTATATGATAGTTCTTAACGATTTCAGTTCACTAGAACTGTCTGTATGGCGGTAAAATATTGGTTAATTTCACGACAAGGAAATGATATGAGAAGAGAACACGTAATACAATACATTAAATTGAATACTACCAATTATACCTTACATTCTATATGTACTCGACATTTGTATAGTAAATCGTAAGTCAACTGTGAATTGGCTTTTTAGTTTCCCACACATCGCCCATTCAAAATATAATCATTTTAGTAATCAAAATCTAAATAAATACTAGTGCATCTTCAAATAAACGATTGATATGGCAATATCTTTCCAACACTAGACAGTTTTTTAATCTACCTACAATTGACTATGACAGAGAGATTTATGAATGACATGGTTATAATTTATAGAAACAATTCAGTGGTCTGGTTTAAATACCATGTATTATATTCACCCACATAATGGTCGGATATACACATCTAAAGCATGCGTAGCTTAATTTAAAAGACAAATACGTTCAAAGTACTTCACGTAGATACACTAAAGGGGTGTGATTGTTATGATTCCAGGGATTATAAAGAGCACACAGTGTGTAATTTCTTTGGATAATTAGTTTCAGATCCGCGGTAAGTGTTATATTGCATATAGTATACTGACTGTAATTGAGGATTACACTCACATACATCTTTGATGATGGTATTATAAAAAAAGTGATACAGGCGTTTGGCTTATAACCAAACGTCTCTATAACGATTCTCAGTGTAGAAACATTCGGAACAGTAACATTTTCTGCCTGCGAACAATAGATCTAAACAAACATGTAACGAACGAAAGGGTTACACTATATTGGCTGCAAAATATATTAAAATAGAAATAATTCTTGATTTTATTTTGAATTTATTCTAGCCTATTATTTCGAGGAAGAGCAATTGAATGATGTTGTTACAATTAAAAGAAACAATTAATTGATCTGGTTTAAATTTTGAAATGTGCATCCAAATAATGATTAATCTAGAGGACAAAACCTTGCATAAATATGTTGAATGGAATTCCTGAAATAATCGCATTTTAAATTCTACCAAGGTTTGTCTGCTCCTTCGTTCCGCCATAGTGTCTGGTAAGATTTTGAAAGTCGTAGCATTGAAAAGCTTCCGGATGACAACAACAAATCCGCTGATTATGTTAAATACGCGTTAAACAGTGCTTAATGCTTCATGCCAACTGTAATTAATCATGTATATGAACTCTAAAATGTACCATTAATTATAACAAATTAGCTCCTTGTACCATTAAACATATTTGTAAAACTGAAAGACTTAATCAGAAATTGGGCCGACACGGACATGATCAGAAATGAAAATAGTCATCTAATAGATACTATATAATGTATTTAAATGAGAGTTGGGTCCCTCCACTGATATTCCGTGATATCGTTTAATACCATCGTGTTGAAAATCAGCCACCGTCAATAAATGAAAAACAAACAAAAAATTTGAAAGGATATCACTTAAACCATGTATCAATGAAACAGAGGAAGATATATAGCATAACCACTTAACATCGGTTAGTTTGGTGAATCAAGAAACGACAATTAAATTATTAAAGAGTATTTTTTAAATTATTAAAGATGACCAATGAAGGCTTTGTCATGCAATTCCTATTGTATATTTTTCAGAATTTGTGTCACTTGTTCTTGATACATTTAGTTTGCTGGGAAAATCTGTAAACACCTAATGATACAAACTACAAACATATGACGTTATCAATAGTTTTTCCTTCCATGTGCATGCTACATCAGCTTGACACGGCCCATCTTTTCAATGTTTGTGATGTAGTATAATGATGAAGACGGGATATTTAATATTCGCAAATATCTTGGTGTTTGCAAAGCGCAGACCGAAGCCGAGTATAATATTCAATTTGGAATATATCTCTACAGTCTTCAATTATTTTATTGTGTTTTATAATCATGATAATGAGCACAGCTGCAAGGGAAACCTGTACTTGAAACCTTAATAGATCTAGTCTTTACGGTTTATAAAAAACAGAGAGTTGGTTTATGCTACTAGTAATAAGTAATGGTAATGCTTGATTATTGTATCATATATATATATGCATTTCTAAAATAACTTCTATTTGTATTGATGCATTTTCAAATGCCATGTGGTACAGTTTCCTGATTACATTCAGATTGTAAACATACATCATGTTTGTCAATTTATGATAGCTTCGACATCATTTCATTTCCAAGAAATGTACGAAATACGTTTTTTTTTAGAATTGTTATGAACCTCGTCGATATCATACACGATAAGCGCGCGCATAACAAACAGTGATGTATCTATTTAGCTTCCTACGAAACATTTGTTAATTCTTTACACCATACTATTACTAACGTCGTTATGGTGCATCTTTAAGTGATTTAGTATCAATATCTACCAACCAATAGCTTATTAATTAGATTGCCGATTTTAGAAATAACCGATAATGAAATACAAGACGCATTCGTGAATCATACGGTAATGATAGGTTCCAAATAAAACAATAACATTCTGTCTGGTTTATACACAGTCCGAATAATGGGCACGTGCCGAACTAAAGAGTTAAATATACACACTAAAATACGTGTAGTCTAATATTAATAGACACCAACATTCCGATTCATATCGTATTACATCGCTGATGTATATGTGAACTCGGGTGTAACGTATACGGTCAGTGTTCTATACACATGCAAAACCGTAAACGTAGACGTCACATAGCAGGACAGTAAAACAGTCACATGTGTGTAATAACTGTTACATTGTGTATCATATACTGACTGGAATCGACGATGTACCCTTGGTACATAATGATGATTTATCATTAGTTATGTATGTGTTAGATCAAATACGATGCTCCATCCCACGATCTGTGCTACAAGTACACGTTTTGTGCTAAAATAACCATTATTAGTTTATTGCATTAGTATGATTAGTATTTACTTATTATCAGTATAAAAAACAATTGTCACAGTTGGTTTATTACCATATAAGTACTCTGTGTCTATTGTCTTGATTACATTCCATTTTGAATAACATCCCGTTTAGATTCGTAAAGTGTATTATCATTTTGGCCCCATACTGATTTCTTGTGTTACACACAGGATATATAATATTAAAAAGTAGATGGCGTCTTTAATAGATACAATAGATAGTGCAATGTTTTTATTCTGGACTAGTGTTAAACATACAGTGGCATTGATAAGTCATAATGTAAATTTATGTAACTGCTCGTATTTGCCAACTTCTGTATTTGAGTCTTGCACATCAAACACAAAAAATAAAACAAAAAATAAAGAAAATTGTCTGAAAGAGTAATATGTACCTGGAAATAATCATTAATATACTATATGATATATGTTCAAAGATTTAAATGGTCGAGATTAAGTGTCTTATTTACAGCTTTAACTATAATAGAATAATGTTTTTGCTAAAAGCTTGATTATCCGAAAAAAAAAACCCATCTACCCAATGTTCAATATTTGCAAAATGTAGGCTCCGACCCACCAATATAGGAGAAAAAAAGGTGTTATGTCAGAATACCTTTACCGTTTGGCCACTCTATCTTCATTCAGAAATATAGATAAGTTTATTATATGTCGTGTATCATTCAAAGTGTATTATTGTGAAATTTTGCTTGTGCATGTATCACTACAATATTATGAATTAAAAATCTGCATACATACCTACAACATACTAGTTAGGAACCTTATAGATCACACATTCACTTTATTTATATTGTTTGTATTTGTACGGAGTTCACACCAGTACTACTTTATGGTCGGTATATTTAGGGATTAACTTGAATATATTTTGATGTTATGGTTATGTAATAAAAAAACTACTCTGAGTAAATAAACCGCGAAGCTTTTATGATCAGAGTACACTCAGAGTTGTATGTAACATAAAACATATATACAAATTAATCCGTATAATTCAATTTACTAAAAATAATCTCTTCATTTTGAGACTCTTTTCTCTATGAACTTTTATTAGCAAAAATATTTATCATTAAAGTTGGAACATGTCATGTTTTTGTGGCTGGATTTTTAAGAAAAAGATAATGATCAATCACTCATGCAAACTTCGATCTGCAATAATTTTGGATTATATATGTCAATTTTGCCAATCGTATAACTGATTTACCGATAAAAAGTATATACACTCAATTTTAACTCAACTTTTCGCTATCTGTTATTTGGCTTTAAACAAAACTTTATTAAAACATTTTACACAAACCATGCCTTATAATTGAGAAAGGATATAAAATGTAATATAATAATTTAACTTGCTTTGCTTTATGTGTTGATATGCTAAATAAGTCTTAGAACAAGCGTTAATATGCACAGCATGATATAACATAAATCATTTAAATTGAGGTTCAATTATAACTTGATAAAGTTTATTTACATTAAACTTTTAAAAGAAGCAATGGATCCATTAGAACAATTATCACTGTGGGCATGTTTTAAATAAACTATCGTGGCCATTATAATGGCCACCGGATTAATTACCATATACACGTATACGATATGTATAGTTTTAATTAAAGAGACCATGTACTTTGCTTTTACCTCACCTAGGCATGTGTTAATCCAGGTGTTAAATACTAAACGGGTAAAGGACAATAATTACATGGACCGCTAAGAAAGAGGGTGTACAGTAACACGAGTAATCAGCTTCGTGTCTGAGGTACAGCATACATCCGTGTTCGTATACTGACTATTATCAATGTCGAAATAACTATATAACGTTAGCATTGATATAACGATACATTTAATATTAGTATTTGTTAAATACTTTCAAATATCGGTAAATAGAGAATAAATAGACGACTCGATGCGCATAAGTTAAATTTTATTTATTTAACATCGATTCCGAAACGTCATGATTTAGAAGGCTGAATATAAATATGCCTTCTTGTCTTGTACAACACTAGTGTTCACATTATTCCTCTGGGCCTTTGGATTCACTTGATAAAATTTTTCCTTCTTCAGTGACAAATCCTGTATGGCTTTTGTTTTTCTTTTTTTCTAAAAGGTCCGCTACTTTTACGAAAAAGCTTGTTTTTTTACAATGGGAATCTAAATTGAGATTGATCCTTTTGTGGAGTCGCAAAAGATGTTAGTTTACCGCTAATACTGCTTTTTACATTATCTTCTGAACAAATGAATTAAAATAAATCTAATCCTATTGATTACAAAGCTGGGGTAATCTTATTATTTCCCCGTCGTCCTAATGATAGTTGAATATCACCGCGCTATATACGGCAAAACAGTGAAATTAGTCTGCAATGATTTAAACTTACATATGTATGGTGTTGCAACATCATCAAAGGTCATCGATATATATTTTCTTATGTTATTGGTGTTTTCTAAGTAACTTTTATTGTTTGTTTCGGAAAAGTAGTTGGCCTTTAACAATATTAAAACCTAAATCAGTTATAGCTTTGTATGGTCCAAATTACATCATATATCTTATAGAGCTAATGTAAATATCTACCTTTAACAAATACTGATAATAAATTATGTAGTAAATCATGTGTGAAATCCAAGTTATATGCATGTGACCTTATTGTTTATTGTTCAATTAAGTAAGAGTATAATTCCCCGAACAACTGAAAATGAATAACGCGCCATTGAATCATACGACAATCATAACTTGAAAACAAAAAACATTCCAGCTAATTTAATTATCATATCGTAAACATACTCCAACCAAGGTATGTACCGATAATCAATGTAGCATGAAGACATATAATTACAAAAAAAAAAACATAAAAAGACATCCAAAGTTCGCCGTATTACCTCAAGTAGACGCGTGCGAGCTCAGCTGTAAAACGTCACACGGGCAGTAATCTATACAGTGAGATTGTAAACATAGCGGTTTAACACAAGGTGGAAAACCAGTTTAAGATTTGTGACAAGTGTTACATTTAATTGTTTATTATTCAGGCATCCATTAAAGTTACCGCTGTCTAGTTGGCATTCATGACTGAATATAGTTCAATGTTTTATCTACATTCAATAACAATTCTTTGATGAAATATCAAGAATTTTTGCAAATATAATGAATACAAAAAAATCATTATCGCCAAAGACGGGACAGCTTTAGGAACAGCCATCTCGCGTGATCGCAATAATAACGATGTTATCAAAAGCGGGTGGTAGTCTATAGGCTGACGAATGCCAACTGTGCTCAATTAGGTTATAAAGTAGGATCACAATGATAATGCTAATATTGTATACCGATTGTAATTGGAGCTTAACTGAAAACACATCGTTAGCATTGATATTATTATACATTTGTATATACACTAATTGATTATAGTTAGTATATTGCCGTAATACGACACAAGGCACGTTATCGACACGCTTTCTATTCATAATATGCATGTTAGCGAGGCTCCCCAAATACTGACATTGATATACGG